>NW_028181329.1:0-147216 GCF_964211825.1 Aythya ferina
AACGTCAAAAACACCCCAAACAAGAACGGCATCACCCCCAAAACTGGAAGAAAATCCGCCAAAACCATAGATCCACCCCAAAACCACCCTAAACCTACCTGATCTTCTCCAAAACCCACAATCCACTCCTATTTAACATAATGACAAACAAGAACACAACAAAACCTAATGGAGACCCCAAAACACGTCAAAAACACCCCAAAAAATATCGGCATCACCCCGAAAACTGGAAGAAAATACGCCAAAACCATAGATCCACCCCAAAACCACCCGAAACCTACCTGATGTTCTCCAAAACCCACAATTTACCCTTTTCCAACACGATGACAAACGAGAACACAACAAAACCCAACAGAGACCCCAAAAAACGTCAAAAACACCCCAAACTAGAACGGCATCACCCCCAAAACTCGAAGAAAATCCGCCAAAACCATAGATCCACCCCAAAACCACCCTAAACCTACCTGATCTTCTCCAAAACCCACAATCCACTCCTATTTAACATAATGACCAACAAGAACACAACAAAACCTAATGGAGACCCAAAAACACGTCAAAAACACCCCAAACAAGAACGGCATCACCCCCAAAACTGGAAGAAAATACGCCAAAACCATAGATCCACCCCAAAACCACCCTAAACCTACCTGATGTTCTCCAAAACCCACAATTTACCCTTTTCCACCATGATGACCAACGAGAACACAACAAAACCCAACGGAGACCCCAAAACACGTCAAAAACACCCCAAAAAAGAACAGGATCACGCCAAAAAATAGAAGAAAACCCCAAATACCATAGATCCACCCCAAGGACACCCTAAACCTACCTGATGTTCTCCTAATCCCAAAGCACACTCCCAACCACCATAAAACACATTAGGAATTCAACGAAACGCAACGGAAACCCCAAAACGCTTCAAAATCACCCGAAGAAACAAGAGGATCACTCCCCCAAAAATAGAAGAAAACCCCAAATACCATGAATCCACGTGAAAACTCCCCCTAAACCTACCTGAAGTTCTCCAAAACCCACAATTTCCACTTTTACAACAAGATGACCATGGAAAACCAAATGAAACACAATGGAGACCCCAAAACACGTCAAAAACAACAAAAAAAGTCCAGGATCATCCCCCCCCCCCAAAAAAAAAAAAAAAAAAAAAAACTGAGTACCATATATCCACCCCAAAACAACCCTAAACCTACCTGATGTTCTACAAAACCCACAATTTACACTTTTCCACCATGATGACCAACGAGAACCCAACAAAACCAAACAGAGACCCCAAAAACCTTAAAAAACACCCCAAACAAAAATGGCATCACCCCCCAAAACTGGAAGAAAATCCCCCAAAACCATAGATCCACCCCAAAACCACCCTACACCTACCTGATGTTCTCCAAAACCCACAATTTACCCTTTTCCAACACGATGACCAACGAGAACCCAACAAAACCCAACAGAGACCCCAAAAAACGTCAAAAACACCCCAAACAAGAACGGCATCACCCCCAAAACTCGAAGAAAATCCGCCAAAACCATAGATCCACAACAAAACCACCCTAAACCTACCTGATCTTCTCCAAAACCCACAATCCACTCCTATTTAACATAATGAAAAACAAGAACACAACAAAACCTAATGGAGACCCCAAAACACGTCAAAAACACCCCAAAAAATATCGGCATCACCATCAAAACTGGAAGAAAATACGTCAAAACAATAGATCCACCCCAAAACCACCCTAAACCTAACTGATGTTCTCCAAAACCCACAATTTACACTTTTCCACTATGATGACCAACGAGAACCCAACAAAACCCAACAGAGACCCCAAAAAACGCCAAAAACACCCCAAACAAGAACGGCATCACCCCCAAAACTCGAAGAAAATCCCCCAAAACCATAGATCCACCCCAAAACCACCCTAAACCTACCTGATCTTCTCCAAAACCCACAATCCACACCTATTTAACATAATGACAAACAAGAACCCAACAAAACCTAATGGAGACCCCAAAACACGTCAAAAACAACACAAAAAATATCGGTATCACCCCCAAAACTGGAAGAAAATACACCAAAACCATAGATCCACCCCAAAACCTCCCTAAACCTACCTGATGTTCTCCAAAACCCACAATTTACCCTTTTCCACCATGATGACCAACGAGAACCCAACAAAACCCAACGGAGACCCCAAAACACGTCAAAAACACCCCAAAAAAGAACAGGATCACGCCAAAAAATAGAAGAAAACCCCAAATACCATAGATCCACCCCAAGGACACCCTAAACCTACCTGATGTTCTCCTAATCCCAAAGCACACTCCCAACCACCATAAAACACATTAGGAATTCAACGAAACGCAACGGAAACCCCAAAACGCTTCAAAATCACCCGAAGAAACAAGAGGATCACTCCCCCAAAAATAGAAGAAAACCCCAAATACCATGAATCCACGTGAAAACTCCCCCTAAACCTACCTGAAGTTCTCCAAAACCCACAATTTCCACTTTTACAACAAGATGACCATGGAAAACCAAATGAAACACAATGGAGACCCCAAAACACGTCAAAAACAACAAAAAAAGTCCAGGATCATCCCCCCCCCCCAAAAAAAAAAAAAAAAAAAAACTGAGTACCATATATCCACCCCAAAACAACCCTAAACCTACCTGATGTTCTACAAAACCCACAATTTACACTTTTCCACCATGATGACCAACGAGAACCCAACAAAACCAAACAGAGACCCCAAAAACCTTAAAAAACACCCCAAACAAAAATGGCATCACCCCCAAAACTGGAAGAAAATCCCCCAAAACCATAGATCCACCCCAAAACCACCCTACACCTACCTGATGTTCTCCAAAACCCACAATTTACCCTTTTCCAACACGATGACCAACGAGAACCCAACAAAACCCAACAGAGACCCCAAAAAACGTCAAAAACACCCCAAACAAGAACGGCATCACCCCCAAAACTCGAAGAAAATCCGCCAAAACCATAGATCCACCCCAAAACCACCCTAAACCTACCTGATCTTCTCCAAAACCCACAATCCACTCCTATTTAACATAATGAAAAACAAGAACACAACAAAACCTAATGGAGACCCCAAAACACGTCAAAAACACCCCAAAAAATATCGGCATCACCATCAAAACTGGAAGAAAAATACGTCAAAACAATAGATCCACCCCAAAACCACCCTAAACCTAACTGATGTTCTCCAAAACCCACAATTTACACTTTTCCACTATGATGACCAACGAGAACCCAACAAAACCCAACAGAGACCCCAAAAAACGTCAAAAGCACCCCAAACAGGAACGGCATCACCCCCAAAACTCGAAGAAAATCCGCCAAAACCATAGATCCACCCCAAAACCACCCTAAACCTACCTGATGTTCTCCAAAACCCACAATCCACACCTATTTAACATAATGACAAACAAGAACCCAACAAAACCTAATGGAGACCCCAAAACACGTCAAAAACAACACAAAAAATATCGGTATCACCCCCAAAACTGGAAGAAAATACACCAAAACCATAGATCCACCCCAAAACCTCCCTAAACCTACCTGATGTTCTCCAAAACCCACAATTTACCCTTTCCACCATGATGACCAACGAGAACCCAACAAAACCCAACAGAGACCCCAAAACACGTCAAAAACACCCCAAAAAAGAACAGGATCACGCCAAAAAATAGAAGAAAACCCCAAATACCATAGATCCACCCCAAGGACACCCTAAACCTACCTGATGTTCTCCTAATCCCAAAGCACACTCCCAACCACCATAAAACACATTAGGAATTCAACGAAACGCAACGGAAACCCCAAAACGCTTCAAAATCACCCGAAGAAACAAGAGGATCACTCCCCCCAAAATAGAAGAAAACCCCAAATACCATGAATCCACGTGAAAACTCCCCCTAAACCTACCTGAAGTTCTCCAAAACCCACAATTTACACTTTTACAACACGATGACCATGGAAAACCAAATGAAACACAATGGAGACCCCAAAACACGTCAAAAACAACAAAAAAAGTCCAGGATCATCCCCCCCCCCAAAAAAAAAAAAACAAAAAACTGAGTACAATATATCCACCCCAAAACAACCCTAAACCTACCTGATGTTCTACAAAACCCACAATTTACACTTTTCCACCATGATGACCAACGAGAACACAACAAAACCAAACAGAGACCCCAAAAACATTAAAAAACACCCCAAACAAAAATGGCATCACCCCCAAAACTGGAAGAAAATCCCCCAAAACCATAGATCCACCCCAAAACCACCCTAAACCTACCTGATGTTCTCCAAAACCCACAATTTACCCTTTTCCAACACGATGACCAACGAGAACCCAACAAAACCCAACAGAGACCCCAAAAATCGTCAAAAGCACCCCAAACAAGAACGGCATCACCCCCAAAACTGGAAGAAAATCCGCCAAAACCATAGATCCACCCCAAAACCACCCTAAACCTACCTGATCTTCTCCAAAACCCACAATCCACTCCTATTTAACATAATGACAAACAAGAACCCAACAAAACCTAATGGAGACACCAAAACACGTCAAAAACACCCCAAAAAATATCGGCATCACCCCCAAAACTGGAAGAAAATCCGCCAAAACCATAGATCCACACCAAAACCACCCTAAACCTACCTGATCTTCTCCAAAACCCACAATCCACTCCTATTTAACATAATGAAAAACAAGAACACAACAAAACCTAATGGAGACCCCAAAACACGTCAAAAACACCCCAACAAATATCGGCATCACCATCAAAAACTGGAAGAAAATACGTCAAAACAATAGATCCACCCCAAAACCACCCTAAACCTAACTGATGTTCTCCAAAACCCACAATTTACACTTTTCCACTATGATGACCAACGAGAACCCAACAAAACCCAACAGAGACCCCAAAAAACGTCAAAAGCACCCCAAACAAGAACGGCATCACCCCCAAAACTCGAAGAAAATCCCCCAAAACCATAGATCCACCCCAAAACCACCCTAAACCTACCTGATCTTCTCCAAAACCCACAATCCACACCTATTTAACATAATGACAAACAAGAACCCAACAAAACCTAATGGAGACCCCAAAACACGTCAAAAACAACACAAAAAATATCGGTATCACCCCCAAAACTGGAAGAAAATACACCAAAACCATAGATCCACCCCAAAACCTCCCTAAACCTACCTGATGTTCTCCAAAACCCACAATTTACCCTTTTCCACCATGATGACCAACGAGAACCCAACAAAACCCAACGGAGACCCCAAAACACGTCAAAAACACCCCAAAAAAGAACAGGATCACGCCAAAAAATAGAAGAAAACCCCAAATACCATAGATCCACCCCAAGGACACCCTAAACCTACCTGATGTTCTCCTAATCCCAAAGCACACTCCCAACCACCATAAAACACATTAGGAATTCAACGAAACGCAACGGAAACCCCAAAACGCTTCAAAATCACCCGAAGAAACAAGAGGATCACTCCCCCCAAAATAGAAGAAAACCCCAAATACCATGAATCCACGTGAAAACTCCCCCTAAACCTACCTGAAGTTCTCCAAAACCCACAATTTACACTTTTACAACACGATGACCATGGAAAACCAAATGAAACACAATGGAGACCCCAAAACACGTCAAAAACAACAAAAAAAGTCCAGGATCATCCCCCCCCCAAAAAAAAAAAAAAACAAAAAACTGAGTACAATATATCCACCCCAAAACAACCCTAAACCTACCTGATGTTCTACAAAACCCACAATTTACACTTTTCCACCATGATGACCAACGAGAACCAAACAAAACCAAACAGAGACCCCAAAAACCTTAAAAAACACCCCAAACAAGAACGGCATCACCCCCAAAACTGAAGAAAATCCCCCAAAACCATAGATCCACCCCAAAACCACCCTAAACCTACCTGATGTTCTCCAAAACCCACAATTTACCCTTTTCCAACACGATGACCAACGAGAACCCAACAAAACCCAACAGAGACACCAAAACACGTCAAAAACACCCCAAAAAATATCGGCATCACCCCCAAAACTGGAAGAAAATCCGCCAAAACCATAGATCCACACCAAAACCACCCTAAACCTACCTGATCTTCTCCAAAACCCACAATCCACTCCTATTTAACATAATGACAAACAAGAACACAACAAAACCTAATGGAGACCCCAAAACACGTCAAAAACACCCCCAAAAATATCGGCATCACCCCCAAAACTGGAAGAAAATCCCCCAAAATCATAGATCCACCCCAAAACCACCCTAAACCTAACTGATGTTCTCCAAAACCCACAATTTACACTTTTCCACTATGATGACCAACGAGAACCCAACAAAACCCAACAGAGACCCCAAAAAACGTCAAAAGCACCCCAAACAAGAACGGCATCACCCCCAAAACTCGAAGAAAATCCCCCAAAACCATAGATCCACCCCAAAACCACCCTAAACCTACCTGATCTTCTCCAAAACCCACAATCCACACCTATTTAACATAATGACCAACAAGAACACAACAAAACCTAATGGAGACCCCAAAACACGTCAAAAACAACACAAAAAATATCGGTATCACCCCCAAAACTGGAAGAAAATACACCAAAACCATAGATCCACCGCAAAACCTCCCTAAACCTACCTGATGTTCTCCAAAACCCACAATTTACCCTTTCCACCATGATGACCAACGAGAACACAACAAAACCCAACGGAGACCCCAAAACACGTCTAAAACAACACAAAAACTCCAGGATCATCCCCCCCCCCCCCCAAAAAAAAAAACAAAAAAAAACTGAGTACCATATATCCACCCCAAAAAAACCCTAAACCTACCTGATGTTCTACAAAACCCACAATTTACAATTTTCCACCATGATGACCAACGAGAACACAACAAAACCCAACAGAGACCCCAAAAACCTTAAAAAACACCCCAAACAAAAATGGCATCACCCCCAAAACTGGAAGAAAATCCCCCAAAACCATAGATCCACCCCAAAAACACCCAACACCTACCTGATGTTCTCCAAAACCCACAATTTACCCTTTTCCAACACGATGACCAACGAGAACCCAACAAAACCCAACAGAGACCCCAAAAAACGTCAAAAACACCCCAAACAAGAACGGCATCACCCCCAAAACTGGAAGAAAATCCGCCAAAACCATAGATCCACTCCAAAACCACCCTAAACCTACCTGATGTTCTACAAAACCCACAATCCACTCCTATTTAACATAATGACAAACAAGAACACAACAAAACCTAATGGAGACCCCAAAACACGTCAAAAACACCCCCAAAAATATCGGCATCACCCCCAAAACTGGAAGAAAATACGCCAAAACCATAGATCCACCCCAAAACCACCCTAAACCTAACTGATGTTCTCCAAAACCCACAATTTACCCTTTTCCAACACGATGACAAACGAGAACCCAACAAAACCAAACAGAGACCCCAAAAAACGTCAAAAACACCCCAAACAAGAATGGCATCACCCCCAAAACTGGAAGAAAATCCGCCAAAACCATAGATCCACCCCAAAACCACCCTAAACCTACCTGATCTTCTCCAAAACCCACAATCCACTCCTATTTAACATAATGACAAACAAGAACCCAACAAAACCTAATGGAGACCCCAAAACACGTCAAAAACACCCCAAAAAATATCGGCATCACCCCCAAAACTGGAAGAAAATACACCAAAACCATAGATCCACCCCAAAACCACCCTAAACCTACCTGATGTTCTCCAAAACCCACAATTTACCCTTTTCCACCATGATGACCAACGAGAACCCAACAAAACCCAACGGAGACCCCAAAACACGTCAAAAACACCCCAAAAAAGAACAGGATCACGCCAAAAAATAGAAGAAAACCCCAAATACCATAGATCCACCCCAAGGACACCCTAAACCTACCTGATGTTCTCCTAATCCCAAAGCACACTCCCAACCACCATAAAACACATTAGGAATTCAACGAAACGCAACGGAAACCCCAAAACGCTTCAAAATCACCCGAAAAAACAAGAGGATCACTCCCCCAAAAAGAAGAAAACCCCAAATACCATGAATCCACGTGAAAACTCCCCCTAAACCTACCTGAAGTTCTCCAAAACCCACAATTTACACTTTTACAACACGATGACCATCGAAAACCAAATGAAACACAATGGAGACCCCAAAACACGTCAAAAAAAAACACAAAAAGTCCAGGATCATCCCCCCCCCAAAAAAAAAAACAAAAAAAAACTGAGTACCATATATCCACCCCAAAACCACCCTAAACCTACCTGATGTTCTACAAAACCCACAATTTACACTTTTCCACCATGATGACAAACGAGAACCCAACAAAACCAAACAGAGACCCCAAAAACCTTAAAAAACACCCCAAACAAAAATGGCATCACCCCCAAAACTGGAAGAAAATCCGCCAAAACCATAGATCCACCCCAAAACCACCCTACACCTACCTGATGTTCTCCAAAACCCACAATTTACCCTTTTCCAACACGATGACCAACGAGAACCCAACAAAACCCAACAGAGACCCCAAAAAACGTCAAAAACACCCCAAACAAGAACGGCATCACCCCCAAAACTGGAAGAAAATACGCCAAAACCATAGATCCACCCCAAAACCACCCTAAACCTACCTGATGTTCTCCAAAACCCACAATCCACTCCTATTTAACATAATGACAAACAAGAACACAACAAAACCTAATGGAGACACCAAAACACGTCAAAAACACCCCAAAAAATATCGGCATCACCCCCAAAACTGGAAGAAAATACGCAAAAACAATATATCCACTCCAAAACCACCCTAAACCTAACTGATGTTCTCCAAAACCCACAATTTACACTTTTCCACCATGATGACCAACGAGAACCCAACAAAACCCAACAGAGACCCCAAAAAACGTCAAAAGCACCCCAAACAAGAACGGCATCACCCCCAAAACTGGAAGAAAATCCGCCAAAACCATAGATCCACCCCAAAACCACCCTAAACCTACCTGATCTTCTCCAAAACCCACAATCCACACCTATTTAACATAATGACCAACAAGAACCCAACAAAACCTAATGGAGACCCAAAACACGTCAAAAACACCCCAAAAAATATCGGCATCACCCCCAAAACTGGAAGAAAATCCGCCAAAACCATAGATCCACTGCAAAACCTCCCTAAACCTACCTGATGTTCTCCAAAACCCACAATTTACCCTTTTCCACCATGATGACCAACGAGAACACAACAAAACCCAACAGACACACCAAAACACGTCAAAAACAACACAAAAACTCCAGGATCATCCCACCCCCCCCAAAAAAAAAAAAAAAAAAAAACCTGAGTACCATATATCCACCCCAAAACAACCGTAAACCTACCTGATGTTCTACAAAACCCACAATTTACACTTTTCCACCATGATGACCAACGAGAACCAAACAAAACCAAACAGAGACCCCAAAAACCTTAAAAAACACCCCAAACAAGAACGGCATCACCCCCAAAACTGGAAGAAAATCCCCCAAAACCATAGACCCACCCCAAAAACACCCTACAACTACCTGATGTTCTCCAAAACCCACAATTTTCCCTTTTCCAACACGATGACAAACGAGAACCCAACAAAACCCAACAGAGACCCCAAAAAACGTCAAAAACACCCCAAACAAGAACGGCATCACCCCCAAAACTCGAAGAAAATCCGCCAAAACCATAGATCCACCCCAAAACCACCCTAAACCTACCTGATCTTCTCCAAAACCCACAATCCACTCCTATTTAACATAATGACCAACAAGAACCCAACAAAACCTAATGGAGACCCAAAAACACGTCAAAAACACCCCCAAAAATATCGGCATCACCCCCAAAACTGGAAGAAAATCCCCCAAAACCATAGATCCACCCCAAAACCACCCTAAACCTACCTGATGTTCTCCAAAACCCACAATTTACCCTTTTCCAACACGATGACCAACGAGAACCCAACAAAACCCAACAGAGACCCCAAAACACGTCAAAAACACCCCAAAAAAGAACAGGATCACGCCAAAAAATAGAAGAAAACCCCAAATACCATAGATCCACCCCAAGGACACCCTAAACCTACCTGATGTTCTCCTAATCCCAAAGCACACTCCCAACCACCATAAAACACATTAGGAATTCAACGAAACGCAACGGAAACCCCAAAACGCTTCAAAATCACCCAAAGAAACAAGAGGATCACTCCCCCAAAAATAGAAGAAAACCCCAAATACCATGAATCCACGCGAAAACTCCCCCTAAACCTACCTGAAGTTCTCCAAAACCCACAATTTACACTTTTACAACACGATGACCATGGAAAACCAAATGAAACACAATGGAGACCCCAAAACACGTCAAAAACAACAAAAAAAGTCCAGGATCATCCCCCCCCCCCCCCAAAAAAAAAAAAAAAAAACTGAGTACCATATATCCACCCAAAAACCACCCTAAACCTACCTGATGTTCTACAAAACCCACAATTTACACTTTTCCACCATGATGACCAATGAGAACCCAACAAAACCAAACAGAGACCCCAAAAACATTAAAAACAGCCCAAACAAGAATGGCATCACCCCCAAAACTGGAAGAAAATCCGCCAAAACCATAGATCCACCCCAAAACCACCCTACACCTACCTGATGTTCTCCAAAACCCACAATTTACCCTTTTCCAACACGATGACCAACGAGAACCCAACAAAACCCAACAGAGACCCCAAAAAACGTCAAAAGCACCCCAAACAAGAACGGCATCACCCCCAAAACTGGAAGAAAATCCGCCAAAACCATAGATCCACCCCAAAACCACCCTAAACCTACCTGATGTTCTCCAAAACCCACAATCCACTCCTATTTAACATAATGACCAACAAGAACCCAACAAAACCTAATGGAGACCCAAAACACGTCAAAAACACCCCAAAAAATATCGGTATCACCCCCAAAACTGGAAGAAAATCCGCCAAAACCATAGATCCACTGCAAAACCTCCCTAAACCTACCTGATGTTCTCCAAAACCCACAATTTACCCTTTTCCACCATGATGACCAACGAGAACACAACAAAACCCAACAGACACACCAAAACACGTCAAAAACAACACAAAAACTCCAGGATCATCCCACCCCCCCCCAAAAAAAAAAAAAAAAAAAACCTGAGTACCATATATCCACCCCAAAACAACCGTAAACCTACCTGATGTTCTACAAAACCCACAATTTACACTTTTCCACCATGATGACCAACGAGAACCAAACAAAACCCAACAGAGACCCCAAAAACCTTAAAAAACACCCCAAACAAGAACGGCATCACCCCCAAAACTCGAAGAAAATCCCCCAAAACCATAGACCCACCCCAAAAACACCCTACAACTACCTGATGTTCTCCAAAACCCACAATTTTCCCTTTTCCAAAACGATGACAAACGAGAACCCAACAAAACCCAACAGAGACCCCAAAAAACGTCAAAAACACCCCAAACAACAACGGCATCACCCCCAAAACTGGAAGAAAATCCGCCAAAACCATAGATCCATCCCAAAACCACCCTAAACCTACCTGATCTTCTCCAAAACCCACAATCCACACCTATTTAACATAATGACAAACAAGAACCCAACAAAACCTAATGGAGACCCCAAAACACGTCAAAAACACCCCAAAAAATATCGGCATCACCCCCAAAACTGGAAGAAAATCCCCCAAAACCATAGATCCACCCCAAAACCACCCTAAACCTACCTGATGTTCTCCAAAACCCACAATTTACCCTTTTCCAACACGATGACCAACGAGAACCCAACAAAACCCAACAGAGACCCCAAAAAACGTCAAAAGCACCCCAAACAAGAACGGCATCACCCCCAAAACTCGAAGAAAATCCGCCAAAACCATAGATCCACCCCAAAACCACCCTAAACCTACCTGATGTTCTCCAAAACCCACAATCCACACCTATTTAACATACTGACCAACAAGAACACAACAAAACCTAATGGAGACCCCAAAACATGTCAAAAACACTCCAAAAAATATCGGTATCACCCCCAAAACTGGAAGAAAATCCCCCAAAACCATAGATCCACCCCAAAACCACCCTAAACCTACCTGATCTTCTCCAAAACCCACAATCCACACCTATTTAACATAATGACAAACAAGAACCCAACAAAACCTAATGGAGACCCCAAAACACGTCAAAAACACCCCAAAAAATATCGGTATCACCCCCAAAACTGGAAGAAAATACACCAAAACCATAGATCCACCCCAAAACCACCCTAAACCTACCTGATGTTCTCCAAAACCCACAATTTACCCTTTTCCAACACGATGACCAACGAGAACCCAACAAAACCCAACAGAGACCCCAAAAAACGTCAAAAGCACCCCAAACAAGAACGGCATCACCCCCAAAACTGGAAGAAAATCCGCCAAAACCATAGATCCACCCCAAAACCACCCTAAACCTACCTGATGTTCTCCAAAACCCACAATCCACACCTATTTAACATAATGACCAACAAGAACCCAACAAAACCTAATGGAGACCCAAAACACGTCAAAAACACCCCAAAAAATATCGGTATCACCCCCAAAACTGGAAGAAAATCCGCCAAAGCCATAGATCCACTGAAAAACCTCCCTAAACCTACCTCATGTTCTCCAAAACCCACAATTTACCCTTTTCCACCATGATGACCAACGAGAACACAACAAAACCCAACAGACACACCAAAACACGTCAAAAACAACACAAAAACTGCAGGATCATCCCACCCCCCCCAAAAAAAAAAAAAAAAAAAAAACCTGAGTACCATATATCCACCCCAAAAGAACCCTAAACCTACCTGATGTTCTACAAAACCCACAATTTACACTTTTCCACCATGATGACCAACGAGAACCCAACAAAACCCAACAGAGACCACAAAAACCTTAAAAAACACCCCAAACAAAAATGGCATCACCCCCAAAACTGGAAGAAAATCCCCCAAAACCATAGATCCACCCCAAAACCACCCTACACCTACCTGATGTTCTCCAAAACCCACAATTTACCCTTTTCCAACACGATGACCAACGAGAACCCAACAAAACCCAACAGAGACCCCAAAAAACGTCAAAAGCACCCCAAACAAGAACGGCATCACCCCCAAAACTGGAAGAAAATCCGCCAAAACCATAGATCCACCCCAAAACCACCCTAAACCTACCTGATGTTCTCCAAAACCCACAATCCACTCCTATTTAACATAATGACAAACAAGAACCCAACAAAACCTAATGGAGACCCCAAAACACGTCAAAAACACCCCAAAAAATATCGGCATCACCCCCAAAACTGGAAGAAAATCCCCCAAAACCATAGATCCACCCCAAAACCACCCTAAACCTACCTGATCTTCTCCAAAACCCACAATCCACTCCTATTTAACATAATGAAAAACAAGAACACAACAAAACCTAATGGAGACCCCAAAACACGTCAAAAACACCCCAAAAAATATCGGCATCACCATCAAAACTAGAAGAAAACACGCCAAAACAATAGATCCACCCCAAAACCACCCTAAACCTACCTGATCTTCTCCAAAACCCACAATCCACTCCTATTTAACATAATGAAAAACAAGAACACAACAAAACCTAATGGAGACCCCAAAACACGTCAAAAACACCCCAAAAAATATCGGCATCACGCCCAAAACTGGAAGAAAATACACCAAAACCATAGATCCACCCCAAAACCTCCCTAAACCTACCTGATGTTCTCCAAAACCCACAATTTACCCTTTTCCACCATGATGACCAACGAGAACACAACAAAACCCAACAGAGACCCCAAAACACGTCAAAAACACCCCAAAAAAGAACAGGATCACGCCAAAAAATAGAAGAAAACCCCAAATACCATAGATCCACCCCAAGGACACCCTAAACCTACCTGATGTTCTCCAAATCCCAAAGCACACTCCCAACCACCATAAAACACATTAGGAATTCAACGAAACGCAACGGAAACCCCAAAACGCTTCAAAATCACCCGAAGAAACAAGAGGATCACTCCCCCAAAAATAGAAGAAAACCCCAAATACCATGAATCCACGTGAAAACTCCCCCTAAACCTACCTGAAGTTCTCCAAAACCCACAATTTACACTTTTACAACACGATGACCATGGAAAACCAAATGAAACACAATGGAGACCCCAAAACACGTCAAAAACAACAAAAAAAGTCCAGGATCATCCCCCCCCCCAAAAAAAAAAAAAAAAAAAAAAAAATTGAGTAACATATATCCACCCCAAAACAACCCTAAACCTACCTGATGTTCTACAAAACCCACAATTTACACTTTTCCACCATGATGACCAACGAGAACCCAACAAAACCAAACAGAGACCCCAAAAACATTAAAAAACACCCCAAACAAAAATGGCATCACCCCCAAAACTGGAAGAAAATCCCCCAAAACCTTAGATCCACCCCAAAACCACCCTACACCTACCTGAAGTTCTCCAAAACCCACAATTTACCCTTTTCCAACACGATGACCAACGAGAACCCAACAAAACCCAACAGAGACCCCAAAAAACGTCAAAAACACCCCAAACAAGAACGGCATCACCCCCAAAACTCGAAGAAAATCCGCCAAAACCATAGATCCACCCCAAAACCACCCTAAACCTACCTGATCTTCTCCAAAACCCACAATCCACTCCTATTTAACATAATGAAAAACAAGAACACAACAAAACCTAATGGAGACCCCAAAACACGTCAAAAACACCCCAAAAAATATCGGCATCACCACCAAAACTGGAAGAAAATACGCCAAAACCATAGATCCACACCAAAACCTCCCTAAACCTACCTGATGTTCTCCAAAACCCACAATTTACCCTTTTCCACCATGATGACCAACGAGAACCCAACAAAACCCAACAGAGACCCCAAAAAACGTCAAAAGCACCCCAAACAAGAACGGCATCACCCCCAAAACTGGAAGAAAATCCGCCAAAACCATAGATCCACCCCAAAACCACCCTAAACCTACCTGATCTTCTCCAAAACCCACAATCCACTCCTATTTAACATAATGACAAACAAGAACACAACAAAACCTAATGGAGACCCCAAAACACGTCAAAAACACCCCAAAAAATCTCGGCATCACCACCAAAACTGGAAGAAAATACGCCAAAACCATAGATCCACCCCAAAACCTCCCTAAACCTACCTGATGTTCTCCAAAACCCACAATTTACACTTTTCCAACACGATGACCAACGAGAACCCAACAAAACCCAACAGAGACCCCAAAAAACGTCAAAAACACCCCAAACAAGAATGGCTACACCCCCAAAACTCGAAGAAAATCCGCCAAAACCATAGATCCACCCCAAAACCACCCTAAACCTACCTGATCTTCT
The DNA here is from genome assembly GCF_964211825.1 of Aythya ferina. NCBI lineage: Eukaryota > Metazoa > Chordata > Aves > Anseriformes > Anatidae > Aythya > Aythya ferina. Next base: position 15,592 of record NW_028181329.1, read on the forward strand.
CCAAAACCCACAATCCACTCCTATTTAACATAATGACAAACAAGAACCCAACAAAACCTAATGGAGACACCAAAACACGTCAAAAACACCCCAAAAAATATCGGCATCACCCCCAAAACTGGAAGAAAATCCGCCAAAACCATAGATCCACACCAAAACCACCCTAAACCTACCTGATCTTCTCCAAAACCCACAATCCACTCCTATTTAACATAATGAAAAACAAGAACACAACAAAACCTAATGGAGACCCCAAAAAACGTCAAAAGCACCCCAAACAAGAACGGCATCACCCCCAAAACTGGAAGAAAATCCGCCAAAACCATAGATCCACCCCAAAACCACCCTAAACCTACCTGATCTTCTCCAAAACCCACAATCCACTCCTATTTAACATAATGACAAACAAGAACACAACAAAACCTAATGGAGACCCCAAAACACGTCAAAAACACCCCAAAAAATATCGGCATCACCCCCAAAACTGGAAGAAAATACGCCAAAACAATAGATCCACCCCAAAACCACCCTAAACCTACCTGATGTTCTCCAAAACCCACAATTTACACTTTTCCACTATGATAACAAACGAGAACCCAACAAAACCCAACAGAGACCCCAAAAAACGTCAAAAGCACCCCAAACAAGAACGGCATCACCCCCAAAACTGGAAGAAAATCCGCCAAAACCATAGATCCACCCCAAAACCACCCTAAACCTACCTGATGTTCTCCAAAACCCACAATCCACACCTATTTAACATACTGACCAACAAGAACACAACAAAACCTAATGGAGACCCCAAAACATGTCAAAAACACTCCAAAAAATATCGGTATCACCCCCAAAACTGGAAGAAAATCCGCCAAAACCATAGATCCACCCCAAAACCACCCTAAACCTACCTGATCTTCTCCAAAACCCACAATCCACACCTATTTAACATAATGACAAACAAGAACCCAACAAAACCTAATGGAGACCCCAAAACACGTCAAAAACACCCCAAAAAATATCGGTATCACCCCCAAAACTGGAAGAAAATACACCAAAACCATAGATCCACCCCAAAACAACCCTAAACCTAACTGATGTTCTCCAAAACCCACAATTTACCCTTTTCCACCATGATGACCAACGAGAACACAACAAAACCCAACAGACACACCAAAACACGTCAAAAACAACACAAAAAGTCCAGGATCATCCCCCCCCCCCAAGAAAAAAAAAAAAAAAAAAAACTGAGTACCATATATCCACCCCAAAACAACCCTAAACCTACCTGATGTTCTACAAAACCCACAATTTACACTTTTCCACCATGATGACCAACGAGAACCCAACAAAACCAAACAGAGACCCCAAAAACCTTAAAAAACACCCCAAACAAAAATGGCATCACCCCCAAAACTGGAAGAAAATCCCCCAAAACCATAGACCCACCCCAAAAACACCCTACAACTACCTGATGTTCTCCAAAACCCACAATTTTCCCTTTTCCAACACGATGACAAACGAGAACCCAACAAAACCCAACAGAGACCCCAAAAAACGTCAAAAACACCCCAAACAAGAACGGCATCACCCCCAAAACTCGAAGAAAATCCGCCAAAACCATAGATCCACCCCAAAACCACCCTAAACCTACCTGATCTTCTCCAAAACCCACAATCCACTCCTATTTAACATAATGACAAACAAGAACCCAACAAAACCTAATGGAGACCCCAAAACACGTCAAAAACACCCCCAAAAATATCGGCATCACCCCCAAAACTGGAAGAAAATACACCAAAACCATAGATCCACCCCAAAACCACCCTAAACCTAACTGATGTTCTCCAAAACCCACAATTTACAATTTTCCAATATGATGACCAACGAGAACCCAACAAAACCCAACAGAGACCCCAAAAAACGTCAAAAGCACCCCAAACAAGAACGGCATCACCCCCAAAACTCGAAGAAAATCCGCCAAAACCATAGATCCACCCCAAAACCACCCTAAACCTACCTGATGTTCTCCAAAACCCACAATCCACACCTATTTAACATAATGACCAACAATAACACAACAAAACCTAATGGAGACCCCAAAACACGTCAAAAACACCCCAAAAAATATCGGTATCACCCCCAAAACTGGAAGAAAATACACCAAAACCATAGATCCACCGCAAAACCTCCCTAAACCTACCTGATGTTCTCCAAAACCCACAATTTACCCTTTTCCACCATGATGACCAACGAGAACACAACAAAACCCAACAGACACCCCAAAACACGTCTAAAACAACACAAAAACTCCAGGATCATCCCCCCCTCCCCCCAAAAAAAAAACAAAAAAAAACTGAGTACAATATATCCACCCCAAAACAACCGTAAACCTACCTGATGTTCTACAAAACCCACAATTTACACTTTTCCACCATGATGACCAACGAGAACCCAACAAAACCCAACAGAGACCCCAAAAACATTAAAAAACACCCCAAACAAAAATGGCATCACCCCCAAAACTGGAAGAAAATCCCCCAAAACCATAGATCCACCCCAAAACCACCCTAAACCTACCTGATGTTCTCCAAAACCCACAATTTACCCTTTTCCAACACGATGACCAACGAGAACCCAACAAAACCCAACAGAGACCCCAAAAAACGTCAAAAACACCCCAAACAAGAACGGCATCACCCCCAAAACTCGAAGAAAATCCGCCAAAACCATAGATCCACCCCAAAACCACCCTACAACTACCTGATCTTCTCCAAAACCCACAATCCACTCCTATTTAACATAATGACAAACAAGAACACAACAAAACCTAATGGAGACCCCAAAACACGTCAAAAACACCCCAAAAAATATCGGCATCACCCCCAAAACGGGAAGAAAATACGCCAAAACCATAGATCCTCCCCAAAACCACACTAAACCTAACTGATGTTCTCCAAAACCCACAATTTACCCTTTTCCAACACGATGACCAACGAGAACCCAACAAAACCAAACAGAGACCACAAAAAAAGTCAAAAACACCCCAAACAAGAATGGCATCACCCCCAAAACTGGAAGAAAATACACCAAAACCATAGATCCACCCCAAAACCACCCTAAACCTACCTGATGTTCTCCAAAACCCACAATTTACCCTTTTCCACCATGATGACAAACGAGAACACAACAAAACCCAACAGAGACCCCAAAAAACGTCAAAAACACCCCAAACTAGAACGGCATCACCCCCAAAACTCGAAGAAAATCCGCCAAAACCATAGATCCACCCCAAAACCACCCTAAACCTACCTGATCTTCTCCAAAACCCACAATCCACTCCTATTTAACATAATGACCAACAAGAACACAACAAAACCTAATGGAGACCCAAAAACACGTCAAAAACACCCCAAACAAGAACGGCATCACCCCCAAAACTGGAAGAAAATACGCCAAAACCATAGATCCACCCCAAAACCACCCTAAACCTACCTGATGTTCTCCAAAACCCACAATTTACCCTTTTCCAACACGATGACCAACGAGAACCCAACAAAACCAAACAGAGACCCCAAAAAACGTCAAAAACACACCAAACAAGAACAGGATCACGCCAAAAAATAGAAGAAAACCACAAATACCATAGATCCACCCCAAGGACACCCTAAACCTACCTGATCTTCTCCAAAACCCACAATCCACTCCTATTTAACATAATGACAAACAAGAACCTAACAAAACCTAATGGAGACACCAAAACACGTCAAAAACACCCCAAAAAATATCGGCATCACCATCAAAACTGGAAGAAAATACGCCAAAACAATAGATCCACCCCAAAACCACCCTAAACCTAACTGATGTTCTCCAAAACCCACAATTTACACTTTTCCACTATGATGACCAACGAGAACCCAACAAAACCCAACAGAGACCCCAAAAAACGTCAAAAGCACCCCAAACAAGAACGGCATCACCCCCAAAACTGGAAGAAAATCCGCCAAAACCATAGATCCACCCCAAAAGCACCCTACACCTACCTGATGTTCTCCAAAACCCACAATCCACACCTATTTAACATAATGACAAACAAGAACACAACAAAACCTAATGGAGACCCCAAAACACGTCAAAAACAACACAAAAAATATCGGTATCACGCCCAAAACTGGAAGAAAATACACCAAAACCATAGATCCACCCCAAAACCTCCCTAAACCTACCTGATGTTCTCCAAAACCCACAATTTACCCTTTTCCACCATGATGACCAACGAGAACACAACAAAACCCAACAGAGACCCCAAAACACGTCAAAAACACCCCAAAAAAGAACAGGATCACGCCAAAAAATAGAAGAAAACCCCAAATACCATAGATCCACCCCAAGGACACCCTAAACCTACCTGATGTTCTCCTAATCCCAAAGCACACTCCCAACCACCATAAAACCCATTAGGAATTCAACGAAACGCAACGGAAACCCCAAAACACTTCAAAATCACCCGAAGAAACAAGAGGATCACTCCCCCAAAAAGAAGAAAACCCCAAATACCATGAATCCACGTGAAAACTCCCCCTAAACCTACCTGAAGTTCTCCAAAACCCACAATTTACACTTTTCCAAAACGATGACCAACGAGAACACAACAAAACCCAACAGACACCCCAAAACACGTCAAAAACAACACAAAAACTCCAGGATCATCCCCCCCCCCCCAAAAAAAAAAAAAAAAAAAAAAAACTGAGTACCATATATCCACCCCAAAACAACCCTAAACCTACCTGATGTTCTACAAAACCCACAATCCACTCCTATTTAACATAATGACAAACAAGAACCCAACAAAACCTAATGGAGACCCCAAAAACCTTAAAAAACACCCCAAACAAAAATGGCATCACCCCCAAAACTGGAAGAAAATCCGCCAAAACAATAGATCCACCCCAAAACCACCCTACACCTACCTGATCTTCTCCAAAACCCACAATTTACCCTTTTCCAACACGATGACCAACGAGAACCCAACAAAACCCAACAGAGACCCCAAAAAACGTCAAAAACACCCCAAACAAGAACGGCATCACCCCCAAAACTCGAAGAAAATCCGCCAAAACCATAGATCCACCCCAAAACCACCCTAAACCTACCTGATCTTCTCCAAAACCCACAATCCACTCCTATTTAACATAATGACAAACAAGAACACAACAAAACCTAATGGAGACCCCAAAACACGTCAAAAACACCCCAAAAAATATCGGCATCACCCCGAAAACTGGAAGAAAATACGCCAAAACCATAGATCCACCCCAAAACCACCCGAAACCTACCTGATGTTCTCCAAAACCCACAATTTACCCTTTTCCAACACGATGACCAACGAGAACCCAACAAAACCAACAGAGACCCCAAAAAACGTCAAAAACACCCCAAAAAAGAACGGCATCACCCCCAAAACTGGAAGAAAATACACCAAAACCATAGATCCACCCCAAAACCCCCTACAACTACCTGATGTTCTCCAAAACCCACAATTTACCCTTTTCCAACACGATGACAAACGAGAACACAACAAAACCCAACAGAGACCCCAAAAAACGTCAAAAACACCCCAAACTAGAACGGCATCACCCCCAAAACTCGAAGAAAATCCGCCAAAACCATAGATCCACCCCAAAACCACCCTAAACCTACCTGATCTTCTCCAAAACCCACAATCCACTCCTATTTAACATAATGACCAACAAGAACACAACAAAACCTAATGGAGACCCAAAAACACGTCAAAAACACCCCAAACAAGAACGGCATCACCCCCAAAACTGGAAGAAAATACGCCAAAACCATAGATCCACCCCAAAACCACCCTAAACCTAACTGATGTTCTCCAAAACCCACAATTTACCCTTTTCCAACACGATGACCAACGAGAACCCAACAAAACCAAACAGAGACCCCAAAAAACGTCAAAAACACACCAAACAAGAACAGGATCACGCCAAAAAATAGAAGAAAACCACAAATACCATAGATCCACCCCAAGGACACCCTAAACCTACCGGATCTTCTCCAAAACCCACAATCCACTCCTATTTAACATAATGACAAACAAGAACCTAACAAAACCTAATGGAGACACCAAAACACGTCAAAAACACCCCAAAAAATATCGGCATCACCATCAAAACTGGAAGAAAATACGCCAAAACAATAGATCCACCCCAAAACCACCCTAAACCTAACTGATGTTCTCCAAAACCCACAATTTACACTTTTCCACTATGATGACCAACGAGAACCCAACAAAACCCAACAGAGACCCCAAAAAACGTCAAAAGCACCCCAAACAAGAACGGCATCACCCCCAAAACTCGAAGAAAATCCGCCAAAACCATAGATCCACCCCAAAAGCACCCTACACCTACCTGATGTTCTCCAAAACCCACAATCCACACCTATTTAACATAATGACAAACAAGAACCCAACAAAACCTAATGGAGACCCCAAAACACGTCAAAAACAACACAAAAAATATCGGTATCACGCCCAAAACTGGAAGAAAATACACCAAAACCATAGATCCACCCCAAAACCTCCCTAAACCTACCTGATGTTCTCCAAAACCCACAATTTACCCTTTTCCACCATGATGACCAACGAGAACACAACAAAACCCAACAGAGACCCCAAAACACGTCAAAAACAACACAAAAAAGAACAGGATCACGCCAAAAAATAGAAGAAAACCCCAAATACCATAGATCCACCCCAAGGACACCCTAAACCTACCTGATGTTCTCCTAATCCCAAAGCACACTCCCAACCACCATAAAACCCATTAGGAATTCAACGAAACGCAACGGAAACCCCAAAACACTTCAAAATCACCCGAAGAAACAAGAGGATCACTCCCCCAAAAAGAAGAAAACCCCAAATACCATGAATCCACGTGAAAACTCCCCCTAAACCTACCTGAAGTTCTCCAAAACCCACAATTTACACTTTTCCAAAACGATGACCAACGAGAACACAACAAAACCCAACAGACACCCCAAAACACGTCAAAAACAACACAAAAACTCCAGGATCATCCCCCCCCCCCAAAAAAAAAAAAAAAAAAAAAAAACTGAGTACCATATATCCACCCCAAAACAACCCTAAACCTACCTGATGTTCTACAAAACCCACAATCCACTCCTATTTAACATAATGACAAACAAGAACCCAACAAAACCTAATGGAGACCCCAAAAACCTTAAAAAACACCCCAAACAAAAATGGCATCACCCCCAAAACTGGAAGAAAATCCGCCAAAACAATAGATCCACCCCAAAACCACCCTACACCTACCTGATATTCTCCAAAACCCACAATTTACCCTTTTCCACCATGATGACCAACGAGAACACAACAAAACCCAACAGACACCCCAAAACACGTCAAAAACAACACAAAAACTCCAGGATCATCCACCCCCCCCCAAAAAAAAAAAAAAAAAAAAATACTGAGTACCATATATCCACCCCAAAACCACCCTAAACCTACCTGATGTTCTACAAAACCCACAATTTACACTTTTCCACCATGATGACCAACGAGAACCCAACAAAACCCAACAGAGACCCCAAAAAACGTCAAAAACACCCCAAACAAGAACGGCATCACCCCCAAAACTGGAAGAAAATCCGCCAAAACCATAGATCCACCCCAAAACCACCCTAAACCTACCTGATGTTCTACAAAACCCACAATCCACTCCTATTTAACATAATGACAAACAAGAACCCAACAAAACCTAATGGAGACCCCAAAACACGTCAAAAACACCCCAAAAAATATCGGCATCACCCCCAAAACTGGAAGAAAATCCGCCAAAAAAATAGATCCACCCTAAAACCACCCTAAACCTAACTGATGTTCTCCAAAACCCACAATTTACACTTTTCCACCATGATGACCAACGAGAACCCAACAAAACCAAACAGAGACCCCAAAAACCTTAAAAAACACCCCAAACAAAAATGGCATCACCCCCAAAACTGGAAGAAAATCCCCCAAAACCATAGATCCACCCCAAAACCACCCTACACCTACCTGATGTTCTCCAAAACCCACAATTTACCCTTTTCCAACACGATGACCAACGAGAACCCAACAAAACCCAACAGAGACCCCAAAAAACGTCAAAAACACCCCAAACAAGAACGGCATCACCCCCAAAACTGGAAGAAAATCCGCCAAAACCATAGATCCACCCCAAAACCACCCTAAACCTACCTGATGTTCTACAAAACCCACAATCCACTCCTATTTAACATAATGACAAACAAGAACCCAACAAAACCTAATGGAGACCCCAAAACACGTCAAAAACACCCCAAAAAATATCGGCATCACCCCCAAAACTGGAAGAAAATCCGCCAAAAAAATAGATCCACCCTAAAACCACCCTAAACCTAACTGATGTTCTCCAAAACCCACAATTTACACTTTTCCACTATGATGACCAACGAGAACCCAACAAAACCCAACAGAGACCCCAAAAAACGTCAAAAACACCCCAAACAAGAATGGCATCACCCCCAAAACTCGAAGAAAATCCCCCAAAACCATAGATCCACCCCAAAACCACCCTAAACCTACCTGATGTTCTCCAAAACCCACAATCCACTCCTATTTCACATAATGACAAACAAGAACCCAACAAAACCTAATGGAGACACCAAAACACGTCAAAAACAACCCAAAAAATATCGGCATCACCCCCAAAACTGGAAGAAAATACGCCAAAACCATAGATCCACCCCAAAACCACCCTACACCTAACTGATGTTCTCCAAAACCCACAATTTACCCTTTCCCACCATGATGACCAACGAGAACCCAACAAAACCCAACAAAGACCCCAAAACACGTCAAAAACACCCCAAAAAAGAACAGGATCACGCCAAAAAATAGAAGAAAACTCCAAATACCATAGATCCACCCCAAGGATACCCTAAACCTACCTGATGTTCTCCTAATCCCAAAGCACACTCCCAACCACCATAAAACACATTAGGAATTCAACGAAACGCAACGGAAACCCCAAAACACTTCAAAATCACCCGAAGAAACAAGAGGATCACTCCCCCAAAAAGAAGAAAACCCCAAATACCATGAATCCACGTGAAAACTCCCCCTAAACCTACATGAAGTTCTCCAAAACCCACAATTTACCCTTTTCCACCATGATGACCAACGAGAACACAACAAAACCCAACAGACACCCCAAAACACGTCAAAAACAACACAAAAACTCCAGGATCATCCCCCCCCCCCAAAAAAAAAAAAAAAAAAAAATACTGAGTACCATATATCCACCCCAAAACAACCCTAAACCTACCTGATGTTCTACAAAACCCACAATTTACACTTTTCCACCATGATGACCAACGAGAACCCAACAAAACCAAACAGAGACCCCAAAAACCTTAAAAAACACCCCAAACAAAAATGGCATCACCCCCAAAACTGGAAGAAAATCCCCCAAAACCATAGATCCACCCCAAAACCACCCTACACCTACCTGATGTTCTCCAAAACCCACAATTTACCCTTTTCCAACACGATGACCAACGAGAACCCAACAAAACCCAACAGAGACCCCAAAAAACGTCAAAAACACCCCAAACAAGAACGGCATCACCCCCAAAACTGGAAGAAAATCCGCCAAAACCATAGATCCACCCCAAAACCACCCTAAACCTACCTGATGTTCTACAAAACCCACAATCCACTCCTATTTAACATAATGACAAACAAGAACCCAACAAAACCTAATGGAGACCCCAAAACACGTCAAAAACACCCCAAAAAATATCGGCATCACCCCCAAAACTGGAAGAAAATCCGCCAAAAAAATAGATCCACCCTAAAACCACCCTAAACCTAACTGATGTTCTCCAAAACCCACAATTTACACTTTTCCACTATGATGACCAACGAGAACCCAACAAAACCCAACAGAGACCCCAAAAAACGTCAAAAACACCCCAAACAAGAATGGCATCACAAACAAAACTCGAAGAAAATCCCCCAAAACCATAGATCCACCCCAAAACCACCCTAAACCTACCTGATGTTCTCCAAAACCCACAATCCACTCCTATTTCACATAATGACAAACAAGAACCCAACAAAACCTAATGGAGACACCAAAACACGTCAAAAACAACCCAAAAAATATCGGCATCACCCCCAAAACTGGAAGAAAATCCGCCAAAACCATAGATCCACCCCAAAACCACCCTACACCTAACTGATGTTCTCCAAAACCCACAATTTACCCTTTCCCACCATGATGACCAACGAGAACCCAACAAAACCCAACAAAGACCCCAAAACACGTCAAAAACACCCCAAAAAAGAACAGGATCACGCCAAAAAATAGAAGAAAACTCCAAATACCATAGATCCACCCCAAGGATACCCTAAACCTACCTGATGTTCTCCTAATCCCAAAGCACACTCCCAACCACCATAAAACACATTAGGAATTCAACGAAACGCAACGGAAACCCCAAAACACTTCAAAATCACCCGAAGAAACAAGAGGATCACTCCCCCAAAAAGAAGAAAACCCCAAATACCATGAATCCACGTGAAAACTCCCCCTAAACCTACATGAAGTTCTCCAAAACCCACAATTTAAACTTTTACAACACGATGACCAACAAGAACACAACAAAACCCAACAGACACCCCAAAACACGTCAAAAACAACACAAAAACTCCAGGATCATCCCCCCCCCCCCCAAAAAAAAAAAAAAAAAAAAAAACTGAGTACCATATATCCACCCCAAAACAACCCTAAACCTACCTGATGTTCTACAAAACCCACAATTTACACTTTTCCACCATGATGACCAACGAGAACCCAACAAAACCAAACAGAGACCCCAAAAACCTTAAAAAACACCCCAAACAAAAATGGCATCACCCCCAAAACTGGAAGAAAATCCCCCAAAACCATAGATCCACCCCAAAACCACCCTACACCTACCTGATGTTCTCCAAAACCCACAATTTACCCTTTTCCAACACGATGACCAACGAGAACCCAACAAAACCCAACAGAGACCCCAAAAAACGTCAAAAACACCCCAAACAAGAACGGCATCACCCCCAAAACTGGAAGAAAATCCGCCAAAACCATAGATCCACCCCAAAACCACCCTAAACCTACCTGATGTTCTACAAAACCCACAATCCACTCCTACTTAACATAATGACAAACAAGAACCCAACAAAACCTAATGGAGACCCCAAAAACCTTAAAAAACACCCCAAACAAAAATGGCATCACCCCCAAAACTGGAAGAAAATCCGCCAAAACCATAGATCCACCCCAAAACCACCCTAAACCTACCTGATGTTCTCCAAAACCCACAATTTACCCTTTTCCACCATGATGACCAACGAGAACACAACAAAACCCAACAGACACACCAAAACACGTCAAAAACAACACAAAAACTCCAGGATCATCCCCCCCGCCCAAAAAAAAAAAAAAAAAAAAAAAACTGAGTACCATATATCCACCCCAAAACAACCCTAAACCTACCTGATGTTCTACAAAACCCACAATTTACACTTTTCCACCATGATGACCAACGAGAACCCAACAAAACCAAACAGAGACCCCAAAAACCTTAAAAAACACCCCAAACAAAAATGGCATCACCCCCAAAACTGGAAGAACATCCCCCAAAATCATAGATCCACCCCAAAACCACCCTACACCTACCTGATGTTCTCCAAAACCCACAATTTACCCTTTTCCAACACGATGACCAACAAGAACCCAACAAAACCCAACAGAGACCCCAAAAAACGTCAAAAACACCCCAAACAAGAACGGCATCACCCCCAAAACTGGAAGAAAATCCGCCAAAACCATAGATCCACCCCAAAACCACCCTAAACCTACCTGATGTTCTACAAAACCCACAATCCACACCTATTTAACATAATGACAAACAAGAACCCAACAAAACCTAATGGAGACCCCAAAAACCTTAAAAAACACCCCAAACAAAAATGGCATCACCCCCAAAACTGGAAGAAAATCCGCCAAAACAATAGATCCACCACAAAACCACCCTACACCTACCTGATGTTCTCCAAAACCCACAATTTACCCTTTTCCACCATGATGACCAACGAGAACACAACAAAACCCAACAGACACCCCAAAACACGTCAAAAACAACACAAAAATTATCGGTATCACCACCAAAACTGGAAGAAAATACACCAAAACAATAGATCCACCCCAAAACCTCCCTAACCCTACCTGATGTTCTCCAAAACCCACAGTTTTCCCTTTTCCACCATGATGACCAACGAGAAAACAACAAAACCAAACAGAGAGCCCAAAACACGTCAAAAACAACACAAAAAGTCCAGGATCATCCCCCCCCCCCCAAAAAAAAAAAAAAAAAAAAAAAACTGAGTACCATATATCCACCCCAAAACCACCCTAAACCTACCTGATGTTCTACAAAACCCACAATTTACACTTTTCCACCATGATGACCAACGAGAACCCAACAAAACCAAACAGAGACCCCAAAAACCTTAAAAAACACCCCAAACAAAAATGGCATCACCCCCAAAACTGGAAGAAAATCCGCCAAAACCATAGATCCACCCCAAAACCACCCTAAACCTTCCTGATGTTCTCCAAAACCCACAATCCACTCCTATTTAACATAATGACAAACAAGAACCCAACAAAACCTAATGGAGACACCAAAACACGTAAAAAAACACCCCAAAAAAAATCGGCATCACCCCCAAAACTGGAAGAAAATACACCAAAACCATAGATCCACCCCAAAACCACCCTAAACCTACCGGATGTTCTCCAAAACCCAAAATGCACTCCTATTTAACATAATGACAAACAAGAACCCAACAAAACCTAATGGAGACCCCAAAACACGTCAAAAACACCCCAAACAAGAACGGCATCACCCCCAAAATTGGAAGAAAATACGCCAAAACCATAGATCCACCCCAAAACCACCCTAAACCTACCTGATGTTCTCCAAAACCCACAATCCACACCTATTTAACATAATGACCAACAAGAACACAACAAAACCTAATGGAGACCCCAAAACACGTCAAAAACACCCCAAAAAATATCGGCATCACGCCCAAAACTTGAAGAAAATACACCAAAATCATAGATCCACCCCAAAACCACCCTAAACCTACCTGATGTTCTCCAAAACCCACAATTTACTCTTTTCGACCATAATGACCAACGAGAACACAACAAAACCCAACGGAGACCCCAAAACACGTAAAAACACCCCAAACAAGAACGGCATCACCCCCAAAACTGGAAGAAAACCCCAAATACCATAGATCCACCCCAAAACCACGCTAAACCTACCTGATATTCTCCAAAAAAAACAATTTACACTTCTCCAACACGATGACCAACGAGAACACAACAAAACACAACAGAGAACCCAAAAACGTCAAAAACACCCCAAAAAATATCGGCATCAACCCCAAAACTAGAAGAAAATACACCAAAACCATAGATCCACCCCAAAACCACCCTAAACCTACCTGATGTTCTCCAAAACCCACAATTTACCCTTTTACAACATGATGACCATGGAAAACCAAATGAAACAAAACGGAGACCCCAAAACACGTCAAAAACAACACAAAAAGTCCAGGATCATCCCCCCCCCCAAAAAAAAAAAAAAAAAAAAAAAACTGATTATCATATATTTACCCCAAAACTACCCTAAACCTACCTGATATTCTACAAAACCCACAATTTACACTTTTCCACCATGATGACCAACGAGAACCCAACAAAACCAAACAGAGACCCCAAAAACCTTAAAAAACACCCCAAACAAAAATGGCATCACCCCCAAAACTGGAAGAAAATCCCCCAAAACCATAGATCCACCCCAAAACCACCCTACACCTACCTGATGTTCTCCAAAACCCACAATTTACCCTTTTCCAACACGATGACCAACGAGAACCCAACAAAACCCAACAGAGACCCCAAAAAACGTCAAAAACACCCCAAAAAAGAACGGCATCACCCCCAAAACTGGTAGAAAATCCGCCAAAACCATAGATCCACCCCAAAACCACCCTAAACCTACCTGATGTTCTCCAAAACCCACAATCCACACCTATTTAACATAATGACAAACAAGAACACAACAAAACCTAATGGAGACCCCAAAACACGTTAAAAACACCCCAAAAAAGAACGGCATCACCCCCAAAACTGGAAGAAAACCCCAAATACCATAGATCCACCCCAAGGACACCCTAAACCTTCCTGATGTTCTCCTAATCCCAAAGCACACTCCCAAACACCATAAAACGCATTAGGAACTCAACAAAACGCAACGGAAACCCCAAAACACTTCAAAATCACACGAAGAAAGGAGAGGATCACTCTCCAAAATAGAAGAAAACCCCAAATACCATGAATCCACGCGAAAAGTCCCCCTAAACCTACCTGATGTTCTCCAAAACCCACAATTTACCCTTTTACAACACGATGACAATGGAAAACCAAATGAAACACAACGGAGACCCCAAAACACGTCAAAAACAACACAAAAAGTCCAGGATCATCCCCCCCAACCCCCCCAAAAAAAAAAAAAAACTGATTACCATATATCGACCCCAAAACCACCCTAAACCTACCTGACGTTCTCCAAAACCCACAATTTACACTTTTCGACCATAATGACCAACGAGAACACAACAAATTCCAACGGAGACCCCAAAACACGTCAAAATCAACACAAAAAAGAACAGGATCACGCCAAAATATAGAAGAAAACCCCAAATACCATAGATCCACCCCAAAACCACCCTAAACCTACCTGATGTTCTCCAAAACCCACAATCCACACCTATTTAACATAATGACCAACAAGAACACAACAAAACCTAATGGAGACCCCAAAACACGTCAAAAACACCCCCAAAAATATCGGCATCACCCCCAAATCTGGAAGAAAATACGCCAAAACCATAGATCCACCCCAAAACCACCCTAAACCTACCTGATCTTCTCCAAAACCCACAATTTACCCTTTTCCAAGACGATGACCAACGAGAACCCAACAAAACCCAACAGAGACCCCAAAAAACGTCAAAAACACCCCAAACAAGAACGGCATCACCCCCAAAACTCGAAGAAAATCCGCCAAAACAATAGATCCACCCCAAAACCACCCTAAACCTACCTGATCTTCTCCAAAACCCACAATCCACTCCTATTTAACATAATGACAAACAAGAACCCAACAAAACCTAATGGAGACCCCAAAACACGTCAAAAACACCCCAAAAAATATCGCCATCACCCCCAAAACTGGAAGAAAATACGCCAAAATCATAGATCCACCCCAAAACCACCCTAAACCTACCTGATGTTCTCCAAAACCCACAATTTACCCTTTTCCACCATGATGACCAACGAGAACACAACAAAACCCAACAGACACCCCAAAACACGTCAAAAACAACACAAAAATTATCGGTATCACCCCCAAAACTGGAAGAAAATACACCAAAACAATAGATCCACCCCAAAACCTCCCTAAACCTACCTGATGTTCTCCAAAACCCACAGTTTTCCCTTTTCCACCATGATGACCAACGAGAACACAACAAAACCAAACAGAGACCCCAAAACACGTCAAAAACAACACAAAAAGTCCAGGATCATCCCCCCCACCCCCCCCCAAAAAAAAAAAACAAAAAAAAAACTGAGTACCATATATCCACCCCAAAACCACCCTAAACCTACCTGATGTTCTACAAAACCCACAATTTACACTTTTCCACCATGATGACCAACGAGAACCCAACAAAACCAAACAGAGACCCCAAAAACCTTAAAAACACCCCAAACAAAAATAGCATCACCCCCAAAACTGGAAGAAAATCCCCCAAAACCATAGATCCACCCCAAAACCACCCTAAACCTACCGGATGTTCTCCAAAACCCAAAATGCACTCCTATTTAACATAATGACAAAAAAGAACCCAACAAAACCTAATGGAGACCCCAAAACACGTCAAAAACACCCCAAACAAGAACGGCATCACCCCCAAAATTGGAAGAAAATACGCCAAAACCATAGATCCACCCCAAAACCACCCTAAACCTACCTGATGTTCTCCAAAACCCACAATCCACACCTATTTAACATAATGACCAACAAGAACACAACAAAACCTAATGGAGACCCCAAAACACGTCAAAAACACCCCCAAAAATATCGGCATCAACCCCCAAAACTTGAAGAAAATACACCAAAACCATAGATCCACGCCAAAACCACCCAACACCTACCTGATGTTCTCCAAAACCCACAATTTACTCTTTTCGACCATAATGACCAACGAGAACACAACAAAACCCAACGGAGACCCCAAAACACGTCAAAAACAACACAAAAAGTCCAGGATCATCCCCCCCCCCAAAAAAAAAAAAAAAAAAAAAAAAACTGAGTACCATATATCCACCCCAAAACCACCCTAAACCTACCTGATGTTCTACAAAACCCACATTTTACACTTTTCCACCATGATGACCAACAAGAACCCAACAACACCAAACAGAGACCCCAAAACACGTTAAAAACACCCCAAAAAAGAACGGCATCACCCCCAAAACTGGAAGAAAACCCCAAATACCATAGATCCACCCCAAGGACACCCTAAACCTACCTGATGTTCTCCTAATCCCAAAGCACACTCCCAACCACCATAAAACGCATTAGGAACTCAACGAAACGCAACGGAAACCCCAAAACACTTCAAAATCACACGAAGAAAGGAGAGGATCACTCTCCAAAATAGAAGAAAACCCCAAATACCATGAATCCACGCGAAAAGTCCCCCTAAACCTACCTGAAGTTCTCCAAAACCAGCAATTTACACTTTTCCAACACGATGACCACGGAAAACCAAACGAAACCCAACGGAGACCCCAAAACACATCAAAAACAACACAAAAATCAACCCAGATACTAAAAAAAATAATAATAATAATAAAAAAAAATGCCAGGATTTAAACCTAAAAAAACCCTTAAACCTACCTGATGTTCTGCAAAACCCACAATCCACTCCTATTTAATATAATGACAAACAAGAACCCAACAAAACCCAACGGAGACCCCAAAAAACGTCAAAAACACCCCAAACAAGAACGGCATCACCCCCAAAACTGGAAGAAAATCCGCCAAAACCATAGATCCACCCCAAAACCACCCTAAACCTACCTGATCTTCTCCAAAACCCACAATCCACACCTATTTAACATAATGACAAACAAGAACCCAACAAAACTTAATGGAGACCCCAAAACACGTCAAAAACACCCCAAAAAATATCGGCATCACCCCAAAATCTGGAAGAAAATACGCCTAAACCATAGATCCACCCCAAAACCACCCTAAACCTAACTGATGTTCTCCAAAACCCACAATTTACACTTTTCCAACACGATGACCAACGAGAACCCAACAAAACCCAACAGAGACCCCAAAAAACGTCAAAAACACCCCAAACAAGAACGGCATCACCCCCAAAACTGGAAGAAAATCCCCCAAAACCATAGATCCACCCCAAAACCACCCTACACCTACCTGATGTTCTCCAAAACCCACAATCCACACCTATTTAACATAATGACAAACAAGAACACAACAAAACCTAATGGAGACCCCAAAACACGTAAAAACACCCCAAAAAATATCGGCATCACCCCCAAAACTGGAAGAAAACCCCAAATACCATAGATCCACCCCAAGGACACCCTAAACCTACCTGATGTTCTCCTAATCCCAAAGCACACTCCCAATCACCATAAAACGCATTAGAAACTCAACGAAACGCAACGGAAACCCCAAAACACTTCAAAATCACACGAAGAAAGGAGAGGATCACTCTCCAAAATAGAAGAAAACCCCAAATACCATGAATCCACGCGAAAAGTCCCCCTAAACCTACCTGATGTTCTCCAAAACCCACAATTTACCCTTTTACAACACGATGACCACGGAAAACCAAATGAAACACAACGGAGACCCCAAAACACGTCAAAAACAACACAAAAAGTCCAGGATCATCCCCCCCCCCCAAAAAAAAAAAAAAAAAAACTGATTACCATATATCCACCCCAAAACCACCCTAAACCTACCTGATGTTCTCCAAAAACAACAATTTACACTTTTCGACCATAATGACCAACGAGAACACAACAAAATCCAACGGAGACCCCAAAACACGTCAAAATCAACACAAAAAAGAACAGGATCACGCCAAAATATAGAAGAAAACCCCAAATACCATAGATCCACCCCAAAACCACCCTAAACCTACCTGATCTTCTCCAAAACCTACAATCCACTCCTATTTAACATAATGACCAACAAGAACACAACAAAACCTAATGGAGACCCCAAAACACGTCAAAAACACCCCAAAAAATATCGGCATCACCCCCAAAACTGGAAGAAAATACACCAAAATCATAGATCCACCGCAAAACCACCCAACACCTACCTCATGTTCTCCAAAACCCACAATTTACTCTTTTCGACCATAATGACCAACGAGAACACAACAAAACCCAACGGAGACCCCAAAACACGTAAAAACAACACAAAAAAGAACAGGATCACGCCAAAATATAGAAGAAAACCCCAAATACCATAGATCCACCCCAAAACCACCCTAAACCTACCTGATATTCTCCAAAAACAACAATTTACACTTCTCCAACACGATGACCAACGAGAACACAACAAAACACAACAGAGAACCCAAAAAACGTCAAAAACACCCCAAACAAGAACGGCATCACCCCCAAAACTGGAAGAAAACCCCAAATACCTTAGATCCACGCCAAAGACACCCTAAACCTACCTGATCTTCTCCTAATCCCTAAGCACACTCCCAACCACCATAAAACACATTAGGAACTCAACGAAACGCAACGGAAACCCCAAAACACTTCAAAATCACCCGAAGAAAGGAAAGGATCACTCAACAAAATAGAAGAAAACCCCAAATACCATGAATCCACGCGAAAAGTCCCCCTAAACCTACGTGAAGTTCTCCAAAACCAGCAATTTACCCTTTTCCAACATGATGACCACGGAAAACCAAATGAAACCCAACGGAGACCCCAAAACACATCAAAAACACCCCAAAAAATATCGGCATCAACCCCAAAACTAGAAGAAAATACACCAAAACCATAGATCCACCCCAAAACCACCCTAAACCTACCTGATGTTCTCCAAAACCCACAATTTACCCTTTTCCAACATGATGACCATGGAAAACCAAATGAAACACAACGGAGACCCCAAAACTCGTCAAAAACAACACAAAAACTCCAGGATAATCCCCCCCCCCCCCAAAAAAAAAAAAAACTGATTACCATATATCCACCTCAAAACCACCCTAAACCTACCTGATATTCTACAAAACCCACAATTTACACTTTTCCACCATGATGACCAACGAGAACCCAACAAAACCAAACAGAGACCCCAAAAACCTTAAAAAACACCCCAAACAAAAATGGCATCACAAACAAAACTGGAAGAAAATCCGCCAAAACCATAGATCCACCCCAAAACCACCCTAAACCTACCTGATGTTCTCCAAAACCCACAATCCACACCTATTTAACATAATGACCAACAAGAACACAACAAAACCTAATGGAGACCCCAAAACACGTTAAAAACACCCCATAAAAGAACGGCATCACCCTCAAAACTGGAAGAAAACCCCAAATACCATAGATCCACCCCAAGGACACCCTAAACCTACCTGATGTTCTCCTAATCCCAAAGCACACTCCCAACCACCATAAAACGCATTAGGAACTCAACAAAACGCAACGGAAACCCCAAAACACTTCAAAATCACACGAAGAAAGGAGAGGATCACTCTCCAAAATAGAAGAAAACCCCAAATACCATGAATCCACGCGAAAAGTCCCCCTAAACCTACCTGATGTTCTCCAAAACCCACAATCCACTCCTATTTAACATAATGACAAACAAGAACCCAACAAAACCAAACAGAGACCCCAAAACACGTCAAAAACACCCCAAAAAATATCGGCATCACCCCCAAAACTGGAAGAAAATACACCAAAACCATAGATCCACCCCAAAACCACCCTAAACCTACCTGATGTTCTCCAAAACCCACAATTTACCCTTTTCCACCATGATGACCAACGAGAACCCAACAAAACCCAACAAAGACCCCAAAACACGTCAAAAACACCCCAAAAAAGAACAGGATCACGCCAAAAAATAGAAGAAAACCCCAAATACCATAGATCCACCCCAAGGACACCCTAAACCTACCTGATGTTCTCCTAATCCCAAAGCACACTCCCAACCACCATAAAACACATTAGGAATTCAACGAAACGCAACGGAAACCCCAAAACACTTCAAAATCACCCGAAGAAACAAGAGGATCACTCCCCCAAAAAGAAGAAAACCCCAAATACCATGAATCCACGTGAAAATTCCCCTAAACCTACCTGAAGTTCTCCAAAACCCACAATTTACACTTTTACAACACGATGACCAACAAGAACCCAACAAAACCCAACAGACACCCCAAAACACGTCAAAAACAACACAAAAACTCCAGGATAATCCCCCCCCCCCCAAAAAAAAAAAAAAAAAAAAAAAACTGAGTACCATATATCCACCCCAAAACAACCCTAAACCTACCTGATGTTCTACAAAACCCACAATTTACACTTTTCCACCATGATGACCAACGAGAACCCAACAAAACCAAACAGAGACCCCCAAAACCTTAAAAAACACCCCAAACAAAAATGGCATCACAAACAAAACTGGAAGAAAATCCCCCAAAACCATAGATCCACCCCAAAACCACCCTACACCTACCTGATCTTCTCCAAAACCCACAATTTACCCTTTTCCAACATGATGACCAACGAGAACGCAACAAAACCCAACAGAGAACCCAAAAAACGTCAAAAACACCCCAAACAAGAACGGCATCACCCCCAAAACTCGAAGAAAATCCGCCAAAACCATAGATCCACCCCAAAACCACCCTAAACCTACCTGATGTTCTACAAAACCCACAATCCACTCCTATTTAACATAATGACAAACAAGAACCCAACAAAACCAAACAGAGACCCCCAAAACCTTAAAAAACACGCCAAACAAAAATGGCATCACAAACAAAACTGGAAGAAAATCCCCCAAAACCATAGATCCACCCCAAAACCACCCTACACCTACCTGATCTTCTCCAAAACCCACAATTTACCCTTTTCCACCATAATGACCAACGAGAACGCAACAAAACCCAACAGAGACCCCAAAAAACGTCAAAAACACCCCAAACAAGAACGGCATCACCCCCAAAACTCGAAGAAAATCCGCCAAAACCATAGATCCACCCCAAAACCACCCTAAACCTACCTGATGTTCTACAAAACCCACAATCCACTCCTATTTAACATAATGACAAACAAGAACATAACAAAACCTAATGGAGACCCCAAAAACCTTAAAAAACACCCCAAACAAAAATGGCATCACCCCCAAAACTGGAAGAAAATCCGCCAAAACCATAGATCCACCCCAAAACCACCCTACACCTACCTGATGTTCTCCAAAACCCACAATTTACACTTTTCCAACACGATGACAAACGAGAACCCCACAAAACCCAACAGAGACCCCAAAAAACGTCAAAAACACCCCAAACAAGAACGGCATCACCCCCAAAACTGGAAGAAAATCCGCCCCATAGATCCACCCAAAACCACCCTAAACCTACCCGATGTTCTCCCAAAACCCATAATCCACTCCTATTTAATATAATGACAAACAAGAACACAACAAAACCTAATGGAGACCCCAAAACACGTCAAAAACACCCCAAACAAGAACGGCATCACCACCAAAACTCGAAGAAAATCCCCCAAAACCATAGATCCACCCCAAAACCACCCTAAACCTACCTGATGTTCTCCAAAACCCACAATCACACCTATTTAACATAATGACCAACAAGAACACAACAAAACCTAATGGAGACCCCAAAACACGTCAAAAACAACACAAAAAATATCGGTATCACCCCTAAAACTGGAAGAAAATACACCAAAACCATAGATCCACCGCAAAACCTCCCTAAACCTACCTGATGTTCTCCAAAACCCACAATTTACCCTTTTCCACCATGATGACCAACGAGAACACAACAAAAACCAACAGACACACCAAAACACGTCAAAAACAACACAAAAAGTCCAAGATCATCCCCCCCCCCCCAAAAAAAAAAAAAAAAAAAAACTGAGTACCATATATCCACCCCAAAACCACCCTAAACCTACCTGATGTTCTACAAAACCCACAATTTACACTTTCCACCATGATGACCAACGAGAACCCAACAAAACCAAACAGAGACCCCAAAAACCTTAAAAAACACCCCAAACAAAAATGGCATCACCCCCAAAACTGGAAGAAAATCCCCCAAACAATAGATCCACCCCAAAACCACCCTAAACCTACCTGATGTTCTCCAAAACCCACAATTTACACTTTTCCAACACGATGACCAACGAGAACCCAACAAACCCAACAGAGACCCCAAAAAACGTCAAAAACACCCCAAACAAGAACGGCATCACCCCCAAAACTCGAAGAAAATCCGCCAAAACCATAGATCCACCCCAAAACCACCCTAAACCTACCTGATCTTCTCCAAAACCCACAATCCACTCCTATTTAACATAATGACAAACAAGAACCCAACAAAACCTAATGGAGACCCCAAAACACGTCAAAAACACCCCAAAAAATATCGGCATCACCCCCAAAACTGGAAGAAAATACACCAAAACAATAGATCCACCCCAAAACCACCCTAAACCTACCTGATGTTCTCCAAAACCCACAATTTACATTTTTCCATTATGATAACCAAAGAGAACCCAACAAAACCCAACAGAGACCCCAAAAAACGTCAAAAGCACCCCAAACAAGAACGGCATCACCCCCAAAACTGGAAGAAAATCCGCCAAAACCATAGATCCACCCCAAAACCACCCAACACCTACCTGATATTCTACAAAACCCACAATCCACACCTATTTAACATAATGACCAACAAGAACCCAACAAAACCTAATGGAGACCCAAAAACACGTCAAAAACACCCCAAAAAATATCGGTATCACCCCCAAAACTGGAAGAAAATACCCAAAACCATAGATCCACTGCAAAACCTCCCTAAACCTACCTGATGTTCTCCAAAACCCACAATTTACCCTTTTCCACCATGATGACAAACGAGAACACAACAAAACCCAACAGACACCCCAAAACACGTCAAAAACAACACGAAAAATATCGGTATCACCCCCAAAACTGGAAGAAAATACACCAAAACCATAGATCCACCCAAAACCTCCCTAAACCTACCTGATGTTCTCCAAAACCCACAATTTACCCTTTTCCACCATGATGACCAACGAGAACACAACAAAACCCAACAGACACCCCAAAAATGGTCAAAAACAACACAAAAAGTCCAGGATCATCCCGCCACCCCCAAAAAGAAAAAAAAAAAAAAAAAACTGAGTACCATATATCCACCCCAAAACCACCCTAAACCTACCTGATGTTCTACAAAACCCACAATTTACACTTTTCCACCATGATGACCAACGAGAACCCAACAAAACCAAACAGAGACCCCAAAAACCTTAAAAAACACCCCAAACAAAAATGGCATCACCCCCAAAACTGGAAGAAAATCCCCCAAAACCATAGATCCACCGCAAAACAACCCGAAACCTACCTGATGTTCTCCAAAACCCACAATTTACCCTTTTCCAACACGATGACCAACGAGAACCCAACAAAAGCCAACAGAGACCTCAAAAAACGTCAAAAACACCCCAAACAAGAACGGCATCACCCCCAAAACTCGAAGATAATCCGCCAAAACCATAGATCCACCCCAAAACCACCCTAAACCTACCTGATGTTCTCCAAAACCCACAATCCACTCCTATTTAACATAATGACAAACAAGAACCCAACAAAACCTAATGGAGACCCCAAAACACGTCAAAAACACCCCAAAAAATATCGGCATCACCCCCAAAACTGGAAGAAAATCCCCCAAAACCATAGATCCACCCCAAAACCACCCGAAACCTACCTGATGTTCTCCAAAACCCACAATTTACACTTTTCCAACACGATGACCAACGAGAACCCAACAAAACCCAACAGAGACCCCAAAAAACGTCAAAAACACCCCAAACAAGAACGGCATCACCCCCAAAACTGGAAGAAAATCCGCCAAAACCATAGATCCACCCCAAAACCACCCGAAACCTACCCGATGTTCTCCAAAACCCACAATCCACTCCTATTTAATATAATGACAAACAAGAACACAACAAAACCTAATGGAGACCCCAAAACACGTCAAAAACACCCCAAAAAATATCGGCATCACCCCCAAAGCTGGAAGAAAATCCGCCAAAACCATAGATCCACCCCAAAACCACCCTAAACCTACCTGATGTTCTCCAAAACCCAAAATCCACACCTATTTAACATAATGACCAACAAGAACACAACAAAACCTAATGGAGACCCCAAAACACGTCAAAAACAACACAAAAAATATCGGTATCACCCCTAAAACTGGAAGAAAATACACCAAAACCATAGATCCACCCCAAAACCTCCCTAAACCTACCTGATGTTCTCCAAAACCCACAATTTACCCTTTTCCACCATGATGACCAACGAGAACACAACAAAACCCAACAGACACCCCAAAACACGTCAAAAACAACACAAAAAGTCCAAGATCATCCCCCCCCCCCAAAAAAAAAAAAAAAAAAAAAAAAAATGAGTACCATATATCCACCCCAAAACCACCCTAAACCTAACTGATGTTCTACAAAACCCACAATTTACACTTTTCCACCATGATGACCAACGAGAACCAAACAAAACCAAACAGAGACCCCAAAAACCTTAAAAAACACCCCAAACAAAAATGGCATCACCCCCAAAACTGGAAGAAAATCCCCCAAAACCATAGATCCACCCCAAAACCACCCGAAACCTACCTGATGTTCTCCAAAACCCACAATTTACCCTTTTCCAACACGATGACCAACGAGAACCCAACAAAACCCAACAGAGACCCCAAAAAACGTCAAAAACACCCCAAACAAGAACGGCATCACCCCCAAAACTGGAAGAAAATACACCAAAACCATAGATCCACCCCAAAACCACCCTAAACCTACCTGATGTTCTCCAAAACCCACAATATACTCCTATTTAACATAATGACAAACAAGAACACAACAAAACCTAATGGAGACCCCAAAACACGTCAAAAACACCCCAAAAAATATCGGCATCACCCCCAAAACTGGAAGAAAATACGCCAAAACAATAGATCCACCCCAAAACCACCCTAAACCTACCTGATGTTCTCCAAAACCCACAATTTACATTTTTCCACTATGATGACCAACGAGAACCCAACAAAACCCAACAGAGACCCCAAAAAACGTCAAAAGCACCCCAAACAAGAACGGCATCACCACCAAAACTCGAAGAAAATCCGCCAAAACCATAGATCCACCCCAAAACCACCCTAAACCTACCTGATCTTCTCCAAAACCCACAATCCACTCCTATTTAACATAATGACCAACAAGAACCCAACAAAACCTAATGGAGACCCCAAAACACGTCAAAAACACCCCAACAAATATCGGTATCACCCCCAAAACGGGAAGAAAATACACCAAAACCATAGATCCACTGCAAAACCTCCCTAAACCTACCTGAAGTTCTCCAAAACCCACAATTTAACCTTTTCCACCATGATGACAAACGAGAACACAACAAAACCCAACAGACACCCCAAAACACGTCAAAAACAACACGAAAAATATCGGTATCACCCCCAAAACTGGAAGAAAATACGCCAAAACCATAGATCCACCCCAAAACCTCCCTAAACCTACCTGATGTTCTCCAAAACCCACAATTTACCCTTTTCCACCATGATGACCAACGAGAACACAACAAAACCCAACAGACACCCCAAAACACGTCAAAAACAACACAAAAAGTCCAGGATCATCCCCCCCCCCCCCAAAAAAAAAAAAAAAAAAAAACTGAGTACCATATATCCACCCCAAAACCACCCTAAACCTACCTGATGTTCTACAAAACCCACAATTTACACTTTTCCACCATGATGACCAACGAGAACCCAACAAAACCAAACAGAGACCCCAAAAACCTTAAAAAACACCCCAAACAAAAATGGCATCACAAACAAAACTGGAAGAAAATCCCCCAAAACCATAAATCCACCCCAAAACCACCCGAAACCTACCTGATGTTCTCCAAAACCCACAATTTACCCTTTTCCAACACGATGACCAACGAGAACCCAACAAAACCAAACAGAGACCCCAAAACACGTCAAAAACACCCCAAAAAATATCGGCATCACCCCCAAAACTGGAAGAAAATACGCCAAAACAATAGATCCACCCCAAAACCACCCTAAACCTACCTGATGTTCTCCAAAACCCACAATTTACATTTTTCCACTATGATGACCAACGAGAACCCAACAAAACCCAACAGAGACCCCAAAAAACGTCAAAAGCACCCCAAACAAGAACGGCATCACCCCCAAAACTGGAAGAAAATCCGCCAAAACCATAGATCCACCCCAAAACCACCCTAAACCTACCTGATGTTCTCCAAAACCCACAATCCACACCTATTTAACATAATGACCAACAAGAACCCAACAAAACCTAATGGAGACCCCAAAACACGTCAAAAACACCCCAAAAAATATCGGTATCACCCCCAAAACTGGAAGAAAATACACCAAAACCATAGATCCACTGCAAAACCTCCCTAAACCTACCTGATGTTCTCCAAAACCCACAATTTAACCTTTTCCACCATGATGACAAACGAGAACACCACAAAACCCAACAGACACCCCAAAACACGTCAAAAACAACACGAAAAATATCGGCATCACCCCCAAAACTGGAAGAAAATACGCCAAAACCATAGATCCACCCCAAAACCTCCCTAAACCTACCTGATGTTCTCCAAAACCCACAATTTACCCTTTTCCACCATGATGACCAACGAGAACACAACAAAACCCAACAGACACCCCAAAACACGTCAAAAACAACACAAAAAGTCCAGGATCATCCCCCCCCCCCCCAAAAAAAAAAAAAAAAAAAACTGAGTACCATATATCCACCCCAAAACCACCCTAAACCTACCTGATGTTCTACAAAACCCACAATTTACACTTTTCCACCATGATGACCAACGAGAACCCAACAAAACCAAACAGAGACCCCAAAAACCTTAAAAAACACCCCAAACAAAAATGGCATCACAAACAAAACTGGAAGAAAATCCCCCAAAACCATAGATCCACCCCAAAACCACCCGAAACCTACCTGATGTTCTCCAAAACCCACAATTTACCCTTTTCCAACACGATGACCAACGAGAACCCAACAAAACCAAACAGAGACCCCAAAAAACGTCAAAAACACCCCAAACAAGAACGGCATCACCCCCAAAACTCGAAGAAAATCCGCCAAAACCATAGATCCACCCCAAAACCACCCAACACCTACCTGATGTTCTCCAAAACCCACAATTTACTCTTTTCGACCATAATGACCAACGAGAACCCAACAAAACCCAACAGAGACCCCAAAAAACGTCAAAAACACCCCAAACAAGAACGGCATCACCCCCAAAATTGGAAGAAAATCCGCCAAAACCATAGATCCACCCCAAAACCACCCGAAACCTACCTGATGTTCTCCAAAACCCACAATCCACACCTATTTAACATAATGACCAACAAGAACACAACAAAACCTAATGGAGACCCCAAAACACGTCAAAAACACCCCAACAAATATCGGCATCACCCCCAAAACTGGAAGAAAATACACCAAAACCATAGATCCACCCCAAAACCACCCTAAACCTACCTGATGTTCTCCAAAACCCACAATTTACCCTTTTCCAACATGATGACCAACAAGAACCCAACAAAACCCAACGGAGACCACAAAACACGTTAAAAACACCCCAAAAAAGAACGGCATCACCCCCAAAACTGGAAGAAAACCCCAAATACCATAGATCCACCCCAATGTCACCCTAAACCTACCTGATGTTCTCCTAATCCCAAAGCACACTCCCAACCACCATAAAACGCATTAGGAACTCAACGAAACGCAACGGAAACCCCAAAACACTTCAAAATCACACGAAGAAAGGAGAGGATCACTCTCCAAAATAGAAGAAAACCCCAAATACCATGAATCCACGCGAAAAGTCCCCCTAAACCTACCTGATGTTCTCCAAAACCCACAATTTACCCTTTTACAACACGATGACCATGGAAAACCAAATGAAACACAACGGAGACCCCAAAACACGTCAAAAACAACACAAAAAGTCCAGGATCATCCCCCCCCCAAAAAAAAAAAAAAAAACAAAAAACTGAGTACCATATATCCACCCCAAAACCACCCTAAACCTACCTGATATTCTACAAAACCCACAATTTACATTTTTCCACCATGATGACCAACGAGAACCCAACAAAACCAAACAGAGACCCCAAAAACCTTAAAAAACACCCCAAACAAAAATGGCATCACAAACAAAACTGGAAGAAAATCCCCCAAAACCATAGATCCACCCCAAAACCACCCGAAACCTACCTGATGTTCTCCAAAACCCACAATTTACCCTTTTCCAATACGATGACAAACGAGAACCCAACAAAACCCAACAGAGACCCCAAAAAACGTCAAAAACACCCCAAACAAGAACGGCATCACCCCCAAAACTCGAAGAAAATCCGCCAAAACCATAGATCCACCCCAAAACCACCCTAAACCTACCTGATCTTCTCCAAAACCCACAATCCACTCCTATTTAACATAATGACAAACAAGAACACAACAAAACCCAACGGAGGCCCCAAAACACGTTAAAAACACCCCAAAAAAGAACGGCATCACCCCCAAAACTGGAAGAAAACCCCAAATACCATAGATCCACCCCAAAACCACCCTAAACCTACCTGATGTTCTCCTAATCCCAAAGCACACTCCCAACCACCATAAAACGCATTAGGAACTCAACGAAACGCAACGGAAACCCCAAAACACTTCAAAATCACACGAAGAAAGGAGAGGATCACTCTCCAAAATAGAAGAAAACCCCAAATACCATGAATCCACGCGAAAAGTCCCCCTAAACCTACCTGAAGTTCTCCAAACCCACAATTTACACTTTTACAACACGATGACAATGGAAAACCAAATGAAACACAACGGAGACCCCAAAACACGTCAAAAACAACACAGAAAGTCCAGGATCATCCCCCCCCCCCAAAAAAAAAAAAAAAAAAAAAAACTGAGTACCATATATCCACCCCAAAACCACCCTAAACCTACCTGATATTCTACAAAACCCACAATTTACACTTTTCCACCATGATGACCAACGAGAACCCAACAAAACCAAACAGAGACCACAAAAACATTAAAAAACAACCCAAACAAAAATGGCATCACGCCCAAAACTGGAAGAAAATCCCCCAAAACCATAGATCCACCCCAAAACCACCCTAAACCTACCTGATGTTCTCCAAAACCCACAATCCACTCCTATTTAACATAATGACAAACAAGAACACAAAAAAAACTAATGGAGACCCCAAAACACGTCAAAAACACCCCAAAAAATATCGGCATCACCCCCAAAACTGGAAGAAAATACACCAAAACCATAGATCCACCCCAAAACCACCCTACACCTACCTGATGTTCTCCAAAACCCACAATTTACCCTTTTCCAACACGATGACCAACGAGAACCCAAAAAAACCCAACAGAGACCCCAAAAAACGCCAAAAACACCCCAAACAAGAACGGCATCACCCCCAAAACTGGAAGAAAATCCTCCAAAACCATAGATCCACCCCAAAACCACCCTAAACCTACCTGATCTTCTCCAAAACCCACAATCCACTCCTATTTAACATAATGACAAACAAGAACACAAAAAAACCTAATGGAGACCCCAAAACACGTAAAAACACCCCAAAAAATATCGGCATCACCCCCAAAGCTGGAAGAAAATACGCCAAAACCATAGATCCACCCCAAAACCACCCTAAACCTACCTGATGTTCTCCAAAACCCACAATTTACACTTTTCCAACATGATGACCAACGAGAGCACAACAAAACCCAACGGAGACCCCAAAAAACGTCAAAAACACCCCAAACAAGAACGGCATCACCCCCAAAACTGGAAGAAAATCCCCTAAAACCATAGATTCACCCCAAAGACACCCTAAACCTATCTGATGTTCTCCTAATCCCAAAGCACACTCCCAACCACCATAAAACACATTAGGAACTCAACGAAACGCAACGGAAACCCCAAAACACTTCAAAATCACACGAAGAAAGGAGAGGATCACTCTCCAAAATAGAAGAAAACCCCAAATACCATGAATCCACGCGAAAACTCCCCCTAAACCTACCTGAAGTTCTCCAAAACCCACAATTACACTTTTACAACACGATGACCATGGGAAAAGCAAATGAAACACAACGGAGACCCCAAAACACGTCAAAATCAACACAAAAAGTCCAGGATCATCCCCCCCAAAAAAAAAAAAAAAAAAAAAAAAAAAAAACAAACTGAGTACCATATATCCACCCCAAAACCACCCTAAACCTACCTGATGTTCTCCAAAACCCACAATTTACCCTTTTCCAACACGATGACCAACGAGAACCCAACAAAACCCAACAGAGACCCCAAAAAACGTCAAAAACACCCCAAACAATATCGGCATCACCCCCAAAACTGGAAGAAAATACACCAAAACCATAGATCCACCCCAAAACCACCCTAAACCTACCTGATGTTCTCCAAAACCCACAATTTACCCTTTTCCAACATGATGACCAACGAGAACACAACAAAACCCAACGGAGACCCCAAAACACGTTAAAAACACCCCAAAAAAGAACGGCATCACCCCCAAAACTGGAAGAAAACCCCAAATACCATAGATCCACCCCAAAACCACCCTAAACCTACCTGATGTTCTCCTAATCCCAAAGCACACTCCCAACCACCATAAAACGCATTAGGAACTCAACGAAACGCAACGGAAACCCCAAAACACTTCAAAATCACACGAAGAAAGGAGAGGATCACTCTCCAAAATAGAAGAAAACCCCAAATACCATGAATCCACGCGAAAAGTCCCCCTAAACCTACATGAAGTTCTCCAAAACCCACAATTTACACTTTTACAACACGATGACAATGGAAAACCAAATGAAACACAACGGAGACCCCAAAACACGTCAAAAACAACACAGAAAGTCCAGGATCATCCCCCCCCCCCAAAAAAAAAAAAAAAAACAACTGAGTACCATATATCCACTCCAAAACCACCCTAAACCTACCTGATGTTCTACAAAACCCACAATTTACAATTTTCCACCATGATGACCAACGAGAACCCAACAAAACCAAACAGAGACCCCAAAAACCTTAAAAAACACCCCAAACAAAAATGGCATCACCCCCAAAACTCGAAGAAAATCCGCCAAAACCATAGATCCACCCCAAAACCACCCGAAACCTACCTGATGTTCTCCAAAATCCACAATCCACTCCTATTTAACATAATGACAAACAAGAACACAACAAAACCTAATGGAGACCCCAAAACACGTCAAAAACACCCCAAAAAATATCGGCATCACCCCCAAAACTGGAAGAAAATCCGCCAAAACAATAGATCCACACCAAAACCACCCTAAACCTAACTGATGTTCTCCAAAATCCACAATTTACACTTTTCCAACACGATGACCAACGAGAACCCAACAAAACCCAACAGAGACCCCAAAAAACGTCAAAAACACCCCAAACAAGAATGGCATCACCCCCAAAACTGGAAGAAAATCCGCCAAAACCATAGATCCACCCCAAAACCACCCTAAACCTACCTGATGTTCTCCAAAACCCACAATCCACTCCTATTTAACATAATGACAAACAAGAACCCAACAAAACCTAATGGAGACACCAAAACACGTCAAAAACACCCCAAAAAATATCGGCATCACACCCAAAACTGGAAGAAAATACACCAAAACCATAGATCCACCCCAAAACCACCCTAAACCTACCTGATGTTCTCCAAAACCCACAATTTACCCTTTTCCACCATGATGACCAACGAGAACCCAACAAAACCCAACAAAGACCCCAAAACACGTCAAAAACACCCCAAAAAAGAACAGGATCACGCCAAAAAATAGAAGAAAACCCCAAATACCATAGATCCACCCCAAGGACACCCTAAACCTACCTGATGTTCTCCTAATCCCAAAGCACACTCCCAACCACCATAAAACACATTAGGAATTCAACGAAACGCAACGGAAACCCCAAAACACTTCAAAATCACCCGAAGAAACAAGAGGATCACTCCCCCAAAAAGAAGAAAACCCCAAATACCATGAATCCACGTGAAAACTCCCCCTAAACCTACCTGAAGTTCTCCAAAACCCACAATTTAAACTTTTACAACACGATGACCAACGAGAACCCAACAAAACCCAACAGACACCCCAAAACACGTCAAAAACAACACAAAAAGTCCAGGATCATCCCCCCCCCCCAAAAAAAAAAAAAAAAAAAAAAACTGAGTACCATATATCCACCCCAAAACAACCCTAAACCTACCTGATGTTCTACAAAACCCACAATTTACACTTTTCCACCATGATGACCAACGAGAACCCAACAAAACCAAACAGAGACGCCAAAAACCTTAAAAAACACCCCAAACAAAAATGGCATCACCCCCAAAACTGGAAGAAAATACGCCAAAACCATAGATCCACCCCAAAACCACCCTACACCTACCTGATGTTCTCCAAAACCCACAATTTACACTTTTCCAACACGATGACCAACGAGAACCCAACAAAACCCAACAGAGACCCCAAAAAACGTCAAAAACACCCCAAACAAGAACGGCATCACCCCCAAAACTCGAAGAAAATCCGCCAAAACCATAGATCCACCCCAAAACCGCCCTAAACCTACCTGATGTTCTAAAAAACCCACAATCCAATCCTATTTAACATAATGACAAACAAGAACCCAACAAAACCAAACAGAGACCACCAAAACCTTAAAAAACACCCCAAACAAAAATGGCATCACAAACAAAACTGGAAGAAAATCCGCCAAAACCATAGATCCACCCCAAAACCACCCTACACCTACCTGATCTTCTCCAAAACCCACAATTTAACCTTTTCCACCATAATGACCAACGAGAACGCAACAAAACCCAACAGAGACCCCAAAAAACGTCAAAAACACCCCAAACAAGAACGGCATCACCCCCAAAACTCGAAGAAAATCCGCCAAAACCATAGATCCACCCCAAAACCACCCTAAACCTACCTGATGTTCTACAAAACCCACAATCCACTCCTATTTAACATAATGACAAACAAGAACATAACAAAACCTAATGGAGACCCCAAAAACCTTAAAAAACACCCCAAACAAAAATGGCATCACCCCCAAAACTGGAAGAAAATCCGCCAAAACCATAGATCCACCCCAAAACCACCCTACACCTACCTGATGTTCTCCAAAACCCACAATTTACACTTTTCCAACACGATGACCAACGAGAACCCCACAAAACCCAACGGAGACCCCAAAAAACGTCAAAAACACCCCAAACAAGAACGGCATCACCCCCAAAACTGGAAGAAAATCCCCCAAAACCATAGATCCACCCCAAAACCACCCTAAACCTACCCGATGTTCTCCAAAACCCACAATCCACTCCTATTTAATATAATGACAAACAAGAACACAACAAAACCTAATGGAGACCCCAAAACACGTCAAAAACACCCCAAACAAGAACGGCATCACCACCAAAACTCGAAGAAAATCCCCCAAAACCATAGATCCACCTCAAAACCACCCTAAACCTACCTGATGTTCTCCAAAACCCACAATCCACACCTATTTAACATAATGACCAACAAGAACACAACAAAACCTAATGGAGACCCCAAAACACGTCAAAAACACCCCAAAAAATATCGGCATCACCCCCAAAACGGGAAGAAAATACACCAAAACCATAGATCCACTGCAAAACCTCCCTAAACCTACCTGATGTTCTCCAAAACCCACAATTTACCCTTTTCCACCATGATGACAAACGAGAACACAACAAAACCCAACAGACACCCCAAAACACGTCAAAAACAACACGAAAAATATCGGTATCACCCCCAAAACTGGAAGAAAATACACCAAAACCATAGATCCACCCCAAAACCTCCCTAAACCTACCTGATGTTCTCCAAAACCCACAATTTACCCTTTTCCACCATGATGACCAACGAGAACACAACAAAACCCAACAGACACCCCAAAAATGGTCAAAAACAACACAAAAAGTCCAGGATCATCCCGCCCCCCCCAAAAAAAAAAAAAAAAAAAAAAAACTGAGTACCATATATCCACCCCAAAACCACCCTAAACCTACCTGATGTTCTACAAAACCCACAATTTACACTTTTCCTCCATGATGACCAACGAGAACCCAACAAAACCAAACAGAGACCCCAAAAACCTTAAAAAACACGCCAAACAAAAATGGCATCACAAACAAAACTGGAAGAAAATCCCCCAAAACCATAGATCCACCGCAAAACAACCCGAAACCTACCTGATGTTCTCCAAAACCCACAATTTACACTTTTCCAACACGATGACAAACGAGAACCCAACAAAAGCCAACAGAGACCTCAAAAAACGTCAAAAACACCCCAAACAAGAACGGCATCACCCCCAAAACTCGAAGATAATCCGCCAAAACCATAGATCCACCCCAAAACCACCCTAAACCTACCTGATCTTCTCCAAAACCCACAATCCACTCCTATTTAACATAATGACAAACAAGAACCCAACAAAACCTAATGGAGACCCCAAAACACGTCAAAAACACCCCAAAAAATATCGGCATCACCCCCAAAACTGGAAGAAAATCCCCCAAAACCATAGATCCACCCCAAAACCACCCGAAACCTACCTGATGTTCTCCAAAACCCACAATTTACCCTTTTCCAACACGATGACCAACGAGAACCCAACAAAACCCAACAGAGACCCCAAAAAACGTCAAAAACACCCCAAACAAGAACGGCATCACCCCCAAAACTGGAAGAAAATACACCAAAACCATAGATCCACCCCAAAACCACCCTAAACCTACCTGATGTTCTCCAAAACCCACAATATACTCCTATTTAACATAATGACAAACAAGAACACAACAAAACCTAATGGAGACCCCAAAACACGTCAAAAACACCCCAAAAAATATCGGCATCACCCCCAAAACTGGAAGAAAATACGCCAAAACAATAGATCCACCCCAAAACCACCCTAAACCTACCTGATGTTCTCCAAAACCCACAATTTACATTTTTCCACTATGATGACCAACGAGAACCAAAAAAAACCCAACAGAGACCCCAAAAAACGTCAAAAGCACCCCAAACAAGAACGGCATCACCCCCAAAACTGGAAGAAAATCCGCCAAAACCATAGATCCACCCCAAAACCACCCAACACCTACCTGATATTCTACAAAACCCACAATCCACACCTATTTAACATAATGACCAACAAGAACCCAACAAAACCTAATGGAGACCCCAAAACACGTCAAAAACACCCCAAAAAATATCGGTATCACCCCCAAAACGGGAAGAAAATACGCCAAAACCATAGATCCACTGCAAAACCTCCCTAAACCTACCTGATGTTCTCCAAAACCCACAATTTAACCTTTTCCACCATGATGACAAACGAGAACACAACAAAACCCAACAGACACCCCAAAACACGTCAAAAACAACACGAAAAATATCGGTATCACCCCCAAAACTGGAAGAAAATACGCCAAAACCATAGATCCACCCCAAAACCTCCCTAAACCTACCTGATGTTCTCCAAAACCCACAATTTACCCTTTTCCACCATGATGACCAACGAGAACACAACAAAACCCAACAGACACCCCAAAACACGTCAAAAACAACACAAAAAGTCCAGGATCATCCCCCCCCCCCCCCCAAAAAAAAAAAAAAAAAAAAAACTGAGTACCATATATCCACCCCAAAACCACCCTAAACCTAACTGATGTTCTACAAAACCCACAATTTACACTTTTCCACCATGATGACCAACGAGAACCCAACAAAACCAAACAGAGACCCCAAAAACCTTAAAAAACACCCCAAACAAAAATGGCATCAAAACAAAACTGGAAGAAAATCCCCCAAAACCATAGATCCACCCCAAAACCACCCGAAACCTACCTGATGTTCTCCAAAACCCACAATTTACCCTTTTCCAACACGATGACCAACGAGAACCCAACAAAACCCAACAGAGACCCCAAAAAACGTCAAAAACACCCCAAACAAGAACGGCATCACCACCAAAACTCAAAGAAAATCCGCCAAAACCATAGATCCACCCCAAAACCACCCGAAACCTACCTGATCTTCTCCAAAACCCACAATCCACTCCTATTTAACATAATGACAAACAAGAACACAACAAAACCTAATGGAGACCCAAAAACACGTCAAAAACACCCCAAAAAATATCGGCATCACCCCCAAAACTGGAAGAAAATACACCAAAATCATAGATCCACCCCAAAACCACCCAACACCTACCTGATGTTCTCCAAAACCCACAATTTACTCTTTTCGACCATAATGACCAACGAGAACCCAACAAAACCCAACAGAGACCCCAAAAAACGTCAAAAACACCCCAAACAAGAACGGCATCACCCCCAAAATTGGAAGAAAATCCGCCAAAACCATAGATCCACCCCAAAACCACCCGAAACCTACCTGATGTTCTCCAAAACCCACAATCCACACCTATTTAACATAATGACCAACAAGAACACAACAAAACCTAATGGAGACCCCAAAACACGTCAAAACCACCGCAACAAATATCGGCATCACCCCCAAAACTGGAAGAAAATACACCAAAACCATAGATCCACCCCAAAACCACCCTAAACCTACCTGATGTTCTCCATAACCCACAATTTACCCTTTTCCAACATGATGACCAACAAGAACCCAACAAAACCCAACGGAGACCACAAAACACGTTAAAAACACCCCAAAAAAGAACGGCATCACCCCCAAAATTGGAAGAAAACCCCAAATACCATAGATCCACCCCAATGTCACCCTAAACCTACCTGATGTTCTCCTAATCCCAAAGCACACTCCCAACCACCATAAAACGCATTAGGAACTCAACGAAACGCAACGGAAACCCCAAAAACACTTCAAAATCACACGAAGAAAGGAGAGGATCACTCTCCAAAATAGAAGAAAACCCCAAATACCATGAATCCAGGCGAAAAGTCCCCCTAAACCTACCTGAAAGTTCTCCAAAACCCACAATTTACCCTTTTACAACACGATGACCATGGAAAACCAAATGAAACACAACGGAGACCCCAAAACACGTCAAAAACAACACAAAAAGTCCAGGATCATCCCCCCCCCAAAAAAAAAAAAAAAACAAAAAACTGAGTACCATATATCCACCCCAAAACCACCCTAAACCTACCTGATATTCTACAAAACCCACAATTTACATTTTTCCACCATGATGACCAACGAGAACCCAACAAAACCCAACAGAGACCCCAAAAAACTTAAAAAACACCCCAAACAAAAATGGCATCACAAACAAAACTGGAAGAAAATCCCCCAAAACCATAGATCCACCCCAAAACCACCCTACACCTACCTGATGTTCTCCAAAACCCACAATTTACCCTTTTCCAATACGATGACCAACGAGAACCCAACAAAACCCAACAGAGACCCCAAAAAACGTCAAAAACACCCCAAACAAGAACGGCATCACCACCAAAACTCAAAGAAAATCCGCCAAAACCACAGATCCACCCCAAAACCACCATAAACCTACCTGATCTTCTCCAAAACCCACAATCCACTCCTATTTAACCATAATGACAAACAAGAACACAACAAAACCTAATGGAGACCCCAAAACACGTAAAAACACCCCAAAAAATATCGGCATCACCCCCAAAACTGGAAGAAAATCCGCCAAAACCATAGATCCACCCCAAAACCACCCTACACCTACCTGATGTTCTCCAAAACCCACAATTTACCCTTTTCCAACACGATGACCAACGAGAACCCAAAAAAACCCAACAGAGACCCCAAAAAAACGCCAAAAACACCCCAAACAAGAACGGCATCACCCCCAAAACTGGAAGAAAATCCGCCAAAACCATAGATCCACCCCAAAACCACCCTAAACCTACCTGATCTTCTCCAAAACCCACAATCCACTCCTATTTAACATAATGACAAACAAGAACACAAAAAAACCTAATGGAGACCCCAAAACACGTCAAAAACACCCCAAAAAATATCGGCATCACCCCCAAAGCTGGAAGAAAATACGCCAAAACCATAGATCCACCCCAAAACCACCCTAAACCTAACTGATGTTCTCCAAAACCCACAATTTACACTTTTCCAACATGATGACCAACGAGAGCATAACAAAACCCAACGGAGACCCCAAAAAACGTCAAAAACACCCCAAACAAGAACGGCATCACCCCCAAAACTGGAAGAAAATCCCCTAAAACCATAAATTCACCCCAAAGACACCCTAAACCTATCTGATGTTCTCCTAATCCCAAAGCACACTCCCAACCACCATAAAACGCATTAGGAACTCAACGAAACGCAACGGAAACCCCAAAACACTTCAAAATCACACGAAGAAAGGAGAGGATCACTCTCCAAAATAGAAGAAAACCCCAAATACCATGAATCCACGCGAAAACTCCCCCTAAACCTACCTGAAGTTCTCCAAAACCCACAATTTACCCTTTTACAACACGATGACCATGGAAAAGCAAATGAAACACAACGGAGACCCCAAAACACGTCAAAATCAACACAAAAAGTCCAGGATCATCCCCCCCCAAAAAAAAAAAAAAAAAAAAAAAAAAAACAAAACTGAGTACCATATATCCACCCCAAAACCACCCTAAACCTACCTGATGTTCTCCAAAACCCACAATTTACCCTTTTCCAACACGATGACCAACGAGAACCCAACAAAACCCAACAGAGACCCCAAAAAACGTCAAAAACACCCCAAACAATATCGGCATCACCCCCAAAACTGAAAGAAAATACACCAAAACCATAGATCCACCCCAAAACCACCCTAAACC
Organism: Aythya ferina; assembly: GCF_964211825.1. Taxonomy (NCBI): domain Eukaryota; kingdom Metazoa; phylum Chordata; class Aves; order Anseriformes; family Anatidae; genus Aythya; species Aythya ferina. Next base: position 55,241 of record NW_028181329.1, read on the forward strand.
TACCTGATGTTCTCCAAAACCCACAATTTACACTTTTCCAACATGATGACCAACGAGAACACAACAAAACCCAACGGAGACCCCAAAACACGTTAAAAACACCCCAAAAAAGAACGGCATCACCCCCAAAACTGGAAGAAAACCCCAAATACCATAGATCCACCCCAAAACCACCCTAAACCTACCTGATGTTCTCCTAATCCCAAAGCACACTCCCAACCACCATAAAACGCATTAGGAACTCAACGAAACGCAACGGAAACCCCAAAACACTTCAAAATCACACGAAGAAAGGAGAGGATCACTCTCCAAAATAGAAGAAAACCCCAAATACCATGAATCCACGCGAAAAGTCCCCCTAAACCTACCTGAAGTTCTCCAAAACCCACAATTTACACTTTTACAACACGATGACAATGGAAAACCAAATGAAACACAACGGAGACCCCAAAACACGTCAAAAACAACACAGAAAGTCCAGGATCATCCCCCCCCCCCCAAAAAAAAAAAAAAAAAAAAAAACTGAGTACCATATATCCACCCCAAAACCACCCTAAACCTACCTGATATTCTACAAAACCCACAATTTACACTTTTCCACCATGATGACCAACGAGAACCCAACAAAACCAAACAGAGACCACAAAAACATTAAAAAACAACCCAAACAAAAATGGCATCACGCCCAAAACTGGAAGAAAATCCCCCAAAACCATAGATCCACCCCAAAACCACCCTAAACCTACCTGAGGTTCTCCAAAACCCACAATCCACTCCTATTTAACATAATGACAAACAAGAACACAAAAAAAACTAATGGAGACCCCAAAACACGTCAAAAACACCCCAAAAAATATCGGCATCACCCCCAAAACTGGAAGAAAATACACCAAAACCATAGATCCACCCCAAAACCACCCTAAACCTACCTGATGTTCTCCAAAACCCACAATTTACCCTTTTCCAACATGATGACCAACGAGAACGCAACAAAACCCAACGGAGACCGCAAAACACGTTAAAAACACCCCAAAAAAGAACGGCATCACCCCCAAAATTGGAAGAAAACCCCAAATACCATAGATCCACCCCAAGGACACCCTAAACCTACCTGATGTTCTCCTAATCCCAAAGCACACTCCCAACCACCATAAAACGCATTAGGAACTCAACGAAACGCAACGGAAACCCCAAAACACTTCAAAATCACACGAAGAAAGGAGAGGATCACTCTCCAAAATAGAAGAAAACCCCAAATACCATGAATCCACGCGAAAAGTCCCCCTAAACCTACCTGAAGTTCTCCAAAAACCCACAATTTACCTTTTACAACACGATGACCATGGAAAACCAAATGAAACACAACGGAGACCCCAAAACACGTCAAAAACAACACAAAAAGTCCAGGATCATCCCCCCCCCAAAAAAAAAAAAAAAAAAAAAAAAAAAACTGAGTACCATATATCCACCCCAAAACCACCCTAAAACCTACCTGATATTCTACAAAACCCACAATTTACATTTTTCCACCATGATGACCAACGAGAACCCAACAAAACCAACAGAGACCCCAAAAAACTTAAAAAACACCCCAAACAAAAATGGCATCACAAACAAAACTGGAAGAAAATCCCCAAAACCATAGATCCACCCCAAAACCACCCTACACCTACCTGATGTTCTCCAAAACCCACAATTTACCCTTTTCCAATACGATGACCAACGAGAACCCAACAAAACCCAACAGAGACCCCAAAAAACGTCAAAAACACCCCAAACAAGAACGGCATCACCACCAAAACTCAAAGAAAATCCGCCAAAACCATAGATCCACCCCAAAACCACCCTAAACCTACCTGATCTTCTCCAAAACCCACAATCCACTCCTATTTAACATAATGACAAACAAGAACACAACAAAACCTAATGGAGACCCCAAAACACGAAAAAACACCCCAAAAAATATCGGCATCACCCCCAAAACTGGAAGAAAAATACGCCAAAACCATAGATCCACCCCAAAACCACCCTACACCTACCTGATGTTCTCCAAAACCCACAATTTACCCTTTTCCAACACGATGACCAACGAGAACCCAAAAAAACCCAACAGAGACCCCAAAAAACGCCAAAAACACCCCAAACAAGAACGGCATCACCCCCAAAACTGGAAGAAAATCCGCCAAAACCATAGATCCACCCCAAAACCACCCTAAACCTACCTGATCTTCTCCAAAACCCACAATCCACTCCTATTTAACATAATGACAAACAAGAACACAAAAAAAACCTAATGGAGACCCCAAAACACGTCAAAAACACCCCAAAAAATATCGGCATCACCCCCAAAGCTGGAAGAAAATACGCCAAAACCATAGATCCACCCCAAAACCACCCTAAACCTACCTGATGTTCTCCAAAACCCACAATTTACACTTTTCCAACATGATGACCAACGAGAGCACAACAAAACCCAACGGAGACCCCAAAAACGTCAAAAACACCCCAAACAAGAACGGCATCACCCCCCAAAACTGGAAGAAAATCCCCTAAAACCATAGATTCACCCCAAAGACACCCTAAACCTATCTGATGTTCTCCTAATCCCAAAGCACACTCCCAACCACCATAAAACGCAGTAGGAACTCAACGAAACGCAACGGAAACCCCAAAACACTTCAAAATCACACGAAGAAAGGAGAGGATCACTCTCCAAAATAGAAGAAAAACCCCAAATACCATGAATCCACGCGAAAACTCCCCCTAAACCTACCTGAAGTTCTCCAAAACCCACAATTTACACTTTTACAACACGATGACCATGGAAAACCAAATGAAACACAACGGAGACCCCAAAACACGTCAAAAACAACACAGAAAGTCCAGGATCATCCCCCCCAAAAAAAAAAAAAAAAAAAAAAAAAAAAAAAAACTGAGTACCATATATCCACCCCAAAACCAACCTAAACCTACCTGATGTTCTCCAAAACCCACAATTTACCCTTTTCCAACACGATGACCAACGAGAACCCAACAAAACCAAACAGAGACCACAAAAACATTAAAAAACACCCCAAACAAAAATGGCATCACGCCCAAAACTGGAAGAAAATCCCCAAAACCATAGATCCACCCCAAAACCACCCTAAACCTACCTGATGTTCTCCAAAACCCACAATCCACTCCTATTTAACATAATGACAAACAAGAACACAAAAAAAACTAATGGAGACCCCAAAACACGTCAAAAACACCCCAAAAAATATCGGCATCACCCCCAAAACTGGAAGAAAATACACCAAAACCATAGATCCACCCCAAAACCACCCAACACCTACCTGATATTCTACAAAACCCACAATCCACACCTATTTAACATAATGACCAACAAGAACCCAACAAAACCTAATGGAGACCCCAAAACACGTCAAAAACACCCCAAAAAATATCGGTATCACCCCCAAAACGGGAAGAAAATACACCAAAACCATAGATCCACCCCAAAACCTCCCTAAACCTACCTGATGTTCTCCAAAACCCACAATTTACCCTTTTCCACCATGATGACCAACGAGAACACAACAAAACCCAACAGACACCCCAAAAATGGTCAAAAACAACACAAAAAGTCCAGGATCATCCCGCCCCCCCCAAAAAAAAAAAAAAAAAAAAAAACTGAGTACCATATATCCACCCCAAAACCACCCTAAACCTACCTGATGTTCTACAAAACCCACAATTTACACTTTTCCTCCATGATGACCAACGAGAACCCAACAAAACCAAACAGAGACCCCAAAAACAATTAAAAAACAGCCCAAACAAGAATGGCATCACCCCCAAAACTGGAAGAAAATCCGCCAAAACCATAGATCCACCGCAAAACAACCCGAAACCTACCTGATGTTCTCCAAAACCCACAATTTACACTTTTCCAACACGATGACCAACGAGAACCCAACAAAAGCCAACAGAGACCTCAAAAAACGTCAAAAACACCCCAAACAAGAACGGCATCACCCCCAAAACTCGAAGATAATCCGCCAAAACCATAGATCCACCCCAAAACCACCCTAAACCTACCTGATGTTCTCCAAAACCCACAATCCACTCCTATTTAACATAATGACAAACAAGAACCCAACAAAACCTAATGGAGACCCCAAAACACGTCAAAAACACCCCAAAAAATATCGGCATCACCCCCAAAACTGGAAGAAAATCCCCCAAAACCATAGATCCACCCCAAAACCACCCGAAACCTACCTGATGTTCTCCAAAACCCACAATTTACCCTTTTCCAACACGATGACCAACGAGAACCCAACAAAACCCAACAGAGACCCCAAAAAACGTCAAAAACACCCCAAACAAGAACGGCATCACCCCCAAAACTGGAAGAAAATACACCAAAACCATAGATCCACCCCAAAACCACCCTAAACCTACCTGATGTTCTCCAAAACCCACAATATACTCCTATTTAACATAATGACAAACAAGAACACAACAAAACCTAATGGAGACCCCAAAACACGTCAAAAACACCCCAAAAAATATCGGCATCACCCCCAAAACTGGAAGAAATACGCCAAAACAATAGATCCACCCCAAAACCACCCTAAACCTACCTGATGTTCTCCAAAACCCACAATTTACATTTTTCCACTATGATGACCAACGAGAACCCAAAAAAACCCAACAGAGACCCCAAAAAACGTCAAAAGCACCCCAAACAAGAACGGCATCACCCCCAAAACTGGAAGAAAATCCGCCAAAACCATAGATCCACCCCAAAACCACCCAACACCTACCTGATATTCTACAAAACCCACAATCCACACCTATTTAACATAATGACCAACAAGAACCCAACAAAACCTAATGGAGACCCCAAAACACGTCAAAAACACCCCAAAAAATATCGGTATCACCCCCAAAACGGGAAGAAAATACGCCAAAACCATAGATCCACTGCAAAACCTCCCTAAACCTACCTGATGTTCTCCAAAACCCACAATTTAACCTTTTCCACCATGATGACAAACGAGAACACAACAAAACCCAACAGACACCCCAAAACACGTCAAAAACAACACGAAAAATATCGGTATCACCCCCAAAACTGGAAGAAAATACGCCAAAACCATAGATCCACCCCAAAACCTCCCTAAACCTACCTGATGTTCTCCAAAACCCACAATTTACCCTTTTCCACCATGATGACCAACGAGAACACAACAAAACCCAACAGACACCCCAAAACACGTCAAAAACAACACAAAAAGTCCAGGATCATCCCCCCCCCCCCAAAAAAAAAAAAAAAAAAAAACTGAGTACCATATATCCACCCCAAAACCACCCTAAACCTAACTGATATTCTACAAAACCCACAATTTACACTTTTCCACCATGATGACCAACGAGAACCCAACAAAACCAAACAGAGACCCCAAAAACCTTAAAAAACACCCCAAACAAAAATGGCATCACAAACAAAACTGGAAGAAAATCCCCCAAAACCATAGATCCACCCCAAAACCACCCGAAACCTACCTGATGTTCTCCAAAACCCACAATTTACCCTTTTCCAACACGATGACCAACGAGAACCCAACAAAACCCAACAGAGACCCCAAAAAACGTCAAAAACACCCCAAACAAGAACGGCATCACCACCAAAACTCAAAGAAAATCCGCCAAAACCATAGATCCACCCCAAAACCACCCGAAACCTACCTGATCTTCTCCAAAACCCACAATCCACTCCTATTTAACATAATGACAAACAAGAAACACAACAAAACCTAATGGAGACACAAAAACACGTAAAAAACACCCCAAAAAATATCGGCATCACCCCCAAAACTGGAAGAAAATACACCAAAATCATAGATCCACCCCAAAACCACCCAACACCTACCTGATGTTCTCCAAAACCCACAATTTACTCTTTTCGACCATAATGACCAACGAGAACCCAACAAAACCCAACAGAGACCCCAAAAAACGTCAAAAACACCCCAAACAAGAACGGCATCACCCCCAAAATTGGAAGAAAATCCGCCAAAACCATAGATCCACCCCCAAAACCACCCGAAACCTACCTGATGTTCTCCAAAACCCACAATCCACACTCTAATTTTAATGACCAACAAGAACACAACAAAACCTAATGGAGACCCCAAAACACGTCAAAACCACCGCAACAAATATCGGCATCACCCCCAAAACTGGAAGAAAATACACCAAAACCATAGATCCACCCCAAAACCACCCTAAACCTACCTGATGTTCTCCATAACCCACAATTTACCCTTTTCCAACATGATGACCAACGAGAACCCAACAAAACCCAACGGAGGCCCCAAAACACGTTAAAAACACCCCAAAAAAGAACGGCATCACCCCCAAAACTGGAAGAAAACCCCAAATACCATAGATCCACCCCAATGTCACCCTAAACCTACCTGATGTTCTCCTAATCCCAAAGCACACTCCCAACCACCATAAAACGCATTAGGAACTCAACGAAACGCAACGGAAACCCCAAAACACTTCAAAATCACACGAAGAAAGGAGAGGATCACTCTCCAAAATAGAAGAAAACCCCAAATACCATGAATCCACGCGAAAAGTCCCCCTAAACCTACCTGAAGTTCTCCAAAACCTACAATTTACCCTTTTACAACACGATGACCATGGAAAACCAAATGAAACACAACGGAGACCCCAAAACACGTCAAAAACAACACAAAAAGTCCAGGATCATCCCCCCCCCAAAAAAAAAAAAAAACAAAAAACTGAGTACCATATATCCACCCCAAAACCACCCTAAACCTACCTGATATTCTACAAAACCCACAATTTACATTTTTCCACCATGATGACCAACGAGAACCCAACAAAACCCAACAGAGACCCCAAAAAACTTAAAAAACACCCAAACAAAAATGGCATCACAAACAAAACTGGAAGAAAATCCCCCAAAACCATAGATCCACCCCAAAACCACCCTACACCTACCTGATGTTCTCCAAAACCCACAATTTACCCTTTTCCAATACGATGACCAACGAGAACCCAACAAAACCCAACAGAGACCCCAAAAAACGTCAAAAACACCCCAAACAAGAACGGCATCACCACCAAAACTCAAAGAAAATCCGCCAAAACCACAGATCCACCCCAAAACCACCATAAACCTACCTGATCTTCTCCAAAACCCACAATCCACTCCTATTTAACATAATGACAAACAAGAACACAACAAAACCTAATGGAGACCCCAAAACACGTAAAAACACCCCAAAAAATATCGGCATCACCCCCAAAACTGGAAGAAAATCCGCCAAAACCATAGATCCACCCCAAAACCACCCTACACCTACCTGATGTTCTCCAAAACCCACAATTTACCCTTTTCCAACACGATGACCAACGAGAACCCAAAAAAACCCAACAGAGACCCCAAAAAACGCCAAAAACACCCCAAACAAGAACGGCATCACCCCCAAAACTGGAAGAAAATCCGCCAAAACCATAGATCCACCCCAAAACCACCCTAAACCTACCTGATCTTCTCCAAAACCCACAATCCACTCCTATTTAACATAATGACAAACAAGAACACAAAAAAACCTAATGGAGACCCCAAAACACGTCAAAAACACCCCAAAAAATATCGGCATCACCCCCAAAGCTGGAAGAAAATACGCCAAAACCATAGATCCACCCCAAAACCACCCTAAACCTAACTGATGTTCTCCAAAACCCACAATTTACACTTTTCCAACATGATGACCAACGAGAGCACAACAAAACCCAACGGAGACCCCAAAAAACGTCAAAAACACCCCAAACAAGAACGGCATCACCCCCAAAACTGGAAGAAAATCCCCTAAAACCATAAATTCACCCCAAAGACACCCTAAACCTATCTGATGTTCTCCTAATCCCAAAGCACACTCCCAACCACCATAAAACGCATTAGGAACTCAACGAAACGCAACGGAAACCCCAAAACACTTCAAAATCACACGAAGAAAGGAGAGGATCACTCTCCAAAATAGAAGAAAACCCCAAATACCATGAATCCACGCGAAAACTCCCCCTAAACCTACCTGAAGTTCTCCAAAACCCACAATTTACCCTTTTACAACACGATGACCATGGAAAAGCAAATGAAACACAACGGAGACCCCAAAACACGTCAAAATCAACACAAAAAGTCCAGGATCATCCCCCCCAAAAAAAAAAAAAAAAAAAAAAAAAAAAAAAAAAACTGAGTACCATATATCCACCCCAAAACCACCCTAAACCTACCTGATGTTCTCCAAAACCCACAATTTACCCTTTTCCAACACGATGACCAACGAGAACCCAACAAAACCCAACAGAGACCCCAAAAAACGTCAAAAACACCCCAAACAATATCGGCATCACCCCCAAAACTGAAAGAAAATACACCAAAACCATAGATCCACCCCAAAACCACCCTAAACCTACCTGATGTTCTCCAAAACCCACAATTTACCCTTTTCCAACATGATGACCAACGAGAACACAACAAAACCCAACGGAGACCCCAAAACACGTTAAAAACACCCCAAAAAAGAACGGCATCACCCCCAAAACTGGAAGAAAACCCCAAATACCATAGATCCACCCCAAAACCACCCTAAACCTACCTGATGTTCTCCTAATCCCAAAGCACACTCCCAACCACCATAAAACGCATTAGGAACTCAACGAAACGCAACGGAAACCCCAAAACACTTCAAAATCACACGAAGAAAGGAGAGGATCACTCTCCAAAATAGAAGAAAACCCCAAATACCATGAATCCACGCGAAAAGTCCCCCTAAACCTACCTGAAGTTCTCCAAAACCCACAATTTACACTTTTACAACACGATGACAATGGAAAACCAAATGAAACACAACGGAGACCCCAAAACACGTCAAAAACAACACAGAAAGTCCAGGATCATCCCCCCCCCCCAAAAAAAAAAAAAAAAAAAAAAAACTGAGTACCATATATCCACCCCAAAACCACCCTAAACCTACCTGATATTCTACAAAACCCACAATTTACACTTTTCCACCATGATGACCAACGAGAACCCAACAAAACCAAACAGAGACCACAAAAACATTAAAAAACAACCCAAACAAAAATGGCATCACGCCCAAAACTGGAAGAAAATCCCCCAAAACCATAGATCCACCCCAAAACCACCCTAAACCTACCTGATGTTCTCCAAAACCCACAATCCACTCCTATTTAACATAATGACAAACAAGAACACAAAAAAAACTAATGGAGACCCCAAAACACGTCAAAAACACCCCAAAAAATATCGGCATCACCCCCAAAACTGGAAGAAAATACACCAAAACCATAGATCCACCCCAAAACCACCCTAAACCTACCGGATGTTCTCCAAAACCCACAATTTACCCTTTTCCAACATGATGACCAACGAGAACGCAACAAAACCCAACGGAGACCGCAAAACACGTTAAAAACACCCCAAAAAAGAACGGCATCACCCCCAAAATTGGAAGAAAACCCCAAATACCATAGATCCACCCCAAGGACACCCTAAACCTACCTGATGTTCTCCTAATCCCAAAGCACACTCCCAACCACCATAAAACGCATTAGGAACTCAACGAAACGCAACGGAAACCCCAAAACACTTCAAAATCACACGAAGAAAGGAGAGGATCACTCTCCAAAATAGAAGAAAACCCCAAATACCATGAATCCACGCGAAAAGTCCCCCTAAACCTACCTGAAGTTCTCCAAAACCCACAATTTACCCTTTTACAACACGATGACCATGGAAAACCAAATGAAACACAACGGAGACCCCAAAACACGTCAAAAACAACACAAAAAGTCCAGGATCATCCCCCCCCCCCCCCAAAAAAAAAAAAAAAAAAAAAAACTGAGTACCATATATCCACCCCAAAACCACCCTAAACCTACCTGATATTCTACAAAACCCACAATTTACATTTTTCCACCATGATGACCAACGAGAACCCAACAAAACCCAACAGAGACCCCAAAAAACTTAAAAAACACCCCAAACAAAAATGGCATCACAAACAAAACTGGAAGAAAATCCCCCAAAACCATAGATCCACCCCAAAACCACCCTACACCTACCTGATGTTCTCCAAAACCCACAATTTACCCTTTTCCAACACGATGACCAACGAGAACCCAACAAAACCCAACAGAGACCCCAAAAAACGTCAAAAACACCCCAAACAATATCGGCATCACCCCCAAAACTGAAAGAAAATACACCAAAACCATAGATCCACCCCAAAACCACCCTAAACCTACCTGATGTTCTCCAAAACCCACAATTTACCCTTTTCCAACATGATGACCAACGAGAACACAACAAAACCCAACGGAGACCCCAAAACACGTTAAAAACACCCCAAAAAAGAACGGCATCACCCCCAAAACTGGAAGAAAACCCCAAATACCATAGATCCACCCCAAAACCACCCTAAACCTACCTGATGTTCTCCTAATCCCAAAGCACACTCCCAACCACCATAAAACGCATTAGGAACTCAACGAAACGCAACGGAAACCCCAAAACACTTCAAAATCACACGAAGAAAGGAGAGGATCACTCTCCAAAATAGAAGAAAACCCCAAATACCATGAATCCACGCGAAAAGTCCCCCTAAACCTACCTGAAGTTCTCCAAAACCCACAATTTACACTTTTACAACACGATGACAATGGAAAACCAAATGAAACACAACGGAGACCCCAAAACACGTCAAAAACAACACAGAAAGTCCAGGATCATCCCCCCCCCCCAAAAAAAAAAAAAAAAAAAAAAAAACTGAGTACCATATATCCACCCCAAAACCACCCTAAACCTACCTGATATTCTACAAAACCCACAATTTACACTTTTCCACCATGATGACCAACGAGAACCCAACAAAACCAAACAGAGACCACAAAAACATTAAAAAACAACCCAAACAAAAATGGCATCACGCCCAAAACTGGAAGAAAATCCCCCAAAACCATAGATCCACCCCAAAACCACCCTAAACCTACCTGATGTTCTCCAAAACCCACAATCCACTCCTATTTAACATAATGACAAACAAGAACACAAAAAAAACTAATGGAGACCCCAAAACACGTCAAAAACACCCCAAAAAATATCGGCATCACCCCCAAAACTGGAAGAAAATACACCAAAACCATAGATCCACCCCAAAACCACCCTAAACCTACCGGATGTTCTCCAAAACCCACAATTTACCCTTTTCCAACATGATGACCAACGAGAACGCAACAAAACCCAACGGAGACCGCAAAACACGTTAAAAACACCCCAAAAAAGAACGGCATCACCCCCAAAATTGGAAGAAAACCCCAAATACCATAGATCCACCCCAAGGACACCCTAAACCTACCTGATGTTCTCCTAATCCCAAAGCACACTCCCAACCACCATAAAACGCATTAGGAACTCAACGAAACGCAACGGAAACCCCAAAACACTTCAAAATCACACGAAGAAAGGAGAGGATCACTCTCCAAAATAGAAGAAAACCCCAAATACCATGAATCCACGCGAAAAGTCCCCCTAAACCTACCTGAAGTTCTCCAAAACCCACAATTTACCCTTTTACAACACGATGACCATGGAAAACCAAATGAAACACAACGGAGACCCCAAAACACGTCAAAAACAACACAAAAAGTCCAGGATCATCCCCCCCCCCCCCCCAAAAAAAAAAAAAAAAAAAAAAAACTGAGTACCATATATCCACCCCAAAACCACCCTAAACCTACCTGATATTCTACAAAACCCACAATTTACATTTTTCCACCATGATGACCAACGAGAACCCAACAAAACCCAACAGAGACCCCAAAAAACTTAAAAAACACCCCAAACAAAAATGGCATCACAAACAAAACTGGAAGAAAATCCCCCAAAACCATAGATCCACCCCAAAACCACCCTACACCTACCTGATGTTCTCCAAAACCCACAATTTACCCTTTTCCAATACGATGACCAACGAGAACCCAACAAAACCCAACAGAGACCCCAAAAAACGTCAAAAACACCCCAAACAAGAACGGCATCACCACCAAAACTCAAAGAAAATCCGCCAAAACCATAGATCCACCCCAAAACCACCCTAAACCTACCTGATCTTCTCCAAAACCCACAATCCACTCCTATTTAACATAATGACAAACAAGAACACAACAAAACCTAATGGAGACCCCAAAACACGAAAAAACACCCCAAAAAATATCGGCATCACCCCCAAAACTGGAAGAAAATCCGCCAAAACCATAGATCCACCCCAAAACCACCCTACACCTACCTGATGTTCTCCAAAACCCACAATTTACCCTTTTCCAACACGATGACCAACGAGAACCCAAAAAAACCCAACAGAGACCCCAAAAAACGCCAAAAACACCCCAAACAAGAACGGCATCACCCCCAAAACTGGAAGAAAATCCGCCAAAACCATAGATCCACCCCAAAACCACCCTAAACCTACCTGATCTTCTCCAAAACCCACAATCCACTCCTATTTAACATAATGACAAACAAGAACACAAAAAAACCTAATGGAGACCCCAAAACACGTCAAAAACACCCCAAAAAATATCGGCATCACCCCCAAAGCTGGAAGAAAATACGCCAAAACCATAGATCCACCCCAAAACCACCCTAAACCTACCTGATGTTCTCCAAAACCCACAATTTACACTTTTCCAACATGATGACCAACGAGAGCACAACAAAACCCAACGGAGACCCCAAAAAACGTCAAAAACACCCCAAACAAGAACGGCATCACCCCCAAAACTGGAAGAAAATCCCCTAAAACCATAGATTCACCCCAAAGACACCCTAAACCTATCTGATGTTCTCCTAATCCCAAAGCACACTCCCAACCACCATAAAACGCATTAGGAACTCAACGAAACGCAACGGAAACCCCAAAACACTTCAAAATCACACGAAGAAAGGAGAGGATCACTCTCCAAAATAGAAGAAAACCCCAAATACCATGAATCCACGCGAAAACTCCCCCTAAACCTACCTGAAGTTCTCCAAAACCCACAATTTACACTTTTACAACACGATGACCATGGAAAAGCAAATGAAACACAACGGAGACCCCAAAACACGTCAAAATCAACACAAAAAGTCCAGGATCATCCCCCCCAAAAAAAAAAAAAAAAAAAAAAAAAAAAAAAAAAACTGAGTACCATATATCCACCCCAAAACCAACCTAAACCTACCTGATGTTCTCCAAAACCCACAATTTACCCTTTTCCAACACGATGACCAACGAGAACCCAACAAAACCAAACAGAGACCACAAAAACATTAAAAAACACCCCAAACAAAAATGGCATCACGCCCAAAACTGGAAGAAAATCCCCCAAAACCATAGATCCACCCCAAAACCACCCTAAACCTACCTGATGTTCTCCAAAACCCACAATTTACACTTTTCCAACATGATGACCAACGAGAGCACAACAAAACCCAACGGAGACCCCAAAAAACGTCAAAAACACCCCAAACAAGAACGGCATCACCCCCAAAACTGGAAGAAAATCCCCTAAAACCATAGATTCACCCCAAAGACACCCTAAACCTATCTGATGTTCTCCTAATCCCAAAGCACACTCCCAACCACCATAAAACGCATTAGGAACTCAACGAAACGCAACGGAAACCCCAAAACACTTCAAAATCACACGAAGAAAGGAGAGGATCACTCTCCAAAATAGAAGAAAACCCCAAATACCATGAATCCACGCGAAAACTCCCCCTAAACCTACCTGAAGTTCTCCAAAACCCACAATTTACACTTTTACAACACGATGACCATGGAAAAGCAAATGAAACACAACGGAGACCCCAAAACACGTCAAAATCAACACAAAAAGTCCAGGATCATCCCCCCCAAAAAAAAAAAAAAAAAAAAAAAAAAAAAAAAAAACTGAGTACCATATATCCACCCCAAAACCAACCTAAACCTACCTGATGTTCTCCAAAACCCACAATTTACCCTTTTCCAACACGATGACCAACGAGAACCCAACAAAACCAAACAGAGACCACAAAAACATTAAAAAACACCCCAAACAAAAATGGCATCACGCCCAAAACTGGAAGAAAATCCCCCAAAACCATAGATCCACCCCAAAACCACCCTAAACCTACCTGATGTTCTCCAAAACCCACAATCCACTCCTATTTAACATAATGACAAACAAGAACACAAAAAAAACTAATGGAGACCCCAAAACACGTAAAAAACACCCCAAAAAATATCGGCATCACCCCCAAAACTGGAAGAAAATACACCAAAACCATAGATCCACCCCAAAACCACCCTAAACCTACCGGATGTTCTCCAAAACCCACAATTTACCCTTTTCCAACATGATGACCAACGAGAACACAACAAAACCCAACGGAGACCCCAAAACACGTTAAAAACACCCCAAAAAAGAACGGCATCACCCCCAAAATTGGAAGAAAACCCCAAATACCATAGATCCACCCCAAGGACACCCTAAACCTATCTGATGTTCTCCTAATCCCAAAGCACACTCCCAACCACCATAAAACGCATTAGGAACTCAACGAAACGCAACGGAAACCCCAAAACACTTCAAAATCACACGAAGAAAGGAGAGGATCACTCTCCAAAATAGAAGAAAACCCCAAATACCATGAATCCACGCGAAAAGTCCCCCTAAACCTACCTGATGTTCTCCAAAACCCACAATTTACCCTTTTACAACACGATGACCATGGAAAACCAAATGAAACACAACGGAGACCCCAAAACACGTCAAAAACAACACAAAAAGTCCAGGATCATCCCCCCCCCCCCCCAAAAAAAAAAAAAAAAAAACTGATTACCATATATCCACCCCAAAACCACCCTAAACCTACCTGATATTCTACAAAACCCACAATTTACACTTTTCCAACACGATGACCAACGAGAACCCAACAAAACCAAACAGAGACCCCAAAAACCTTAAAAAACACCTCAAACAAAAATGGCATCACAAACAAAACTGGAAGAAAATCCGCCAAAACCATAGATCCACCCCAAAACCACCCTACACCTACCTGATGTTCTCCAAAACCCACAATTTACCCTTTTCCAACACGATGACCAACGAGAACCCAACAAAACCAAACAGAGACCACAAAAACATTAAAAAACACCCCAAACAAGAACGGCATCACCCCCAAAACTGGAAGAAAATACGCCAAAACCATAGATCCACCCCAAAACCACCCTAAACCTACCTGATGTTCTCCAAAACCCACAATCCACACCTATTTAACATAATGACAAACAAGAACACAACAAAACCTAATGGAGACCCCAAAACACGTCAAAAACAACACAAAAAATATCGGCATCACCCCCAAAACTGGAAGAAAATACACCAAAACCATAGATCCACCCCAAAACCACCCTAAACCTACCTGATGTTCTCCAAAACCCACAATTTACCCTTTTCCAACATGATGACCAACGAGAACCCAACAAAACCCAACGGAGACCACAAAACACGTTAAAAACACCCCAAAAAAGAACGGCATCACCCCCAAAACTGGAAGAAAACCCCAAATACCATAGATCCACCCCAAGGACACCCTAAACCTACCTGATGTTCTCCTAATCCCAAAGCACACTCCCAACCACCATAAAACGCATTAGGAACTCAACGAAACGCAACGGAAACCCCAAAACACTTCAAAATCACACGAAGAAAGGAGAGGATCACTCTCCAAAATAGAAGAAAACCCCAAATACCATGAATCCACGCGAAAACTCCCCCTAAACCTACCTGATGTTCTCCAAAACCCACAATTTACACTTTTACAACACGATGACCATGGAAAACCAAATGAAACCCAACAGAGACCCCAAAACACTTCAAAAACAACACAGAAAGTCCAGGATCATCCCCCCCCCAAAAAAAAAAAAAAAAAAAACTGATTACCATATATCCACCCCAAAACCACCCTAAACCTACCTGATGTTCTCCAAAACCCACAATTTACACTTTTCGACAATAATGACCAACGAGAACACAACAAAACCCAACGGAGACCCCAAAACACGTCAAAAACAACACAAAAAAGAACAGGATCACGCCAAAATATAGAAGAAAACCCCAAATACCATAGATCCACCCCAAAACCACCCTAAACCTACCTGATGTTCTCCAAAACCCACAATTTACACTTTTCCAACACGATGACCAACGAGAACCCAACAAAACAAACAGAGAACCCAAAAAACGTCAAAAACACCCCAAACAAGAACGGCATCACCCCCAAAACTGGAAGAAAATACGCCAAAACCATAGATCCACCCCAAAACCACCCTAAACCTACCTGATCTTCTCCAAAACCCACAATCCACTCCTATTTAACATAATGACAAACAAGAACACAAAAAAAACTAATGGAGACCCCAAAACACGTCAAAAACACCCCAAAAAATATCGGCATCACCCCCAAAACTGGAAGAAAATCCCCTAAAACCATAGATCCACCCCAAAGACACCCTAAACCTACCTGATGTTCTCCTAATCCCAAAGCACACTCCCAACCACCATAAAACGCATTAGGAACTCAACGAAACGCAACGGAAACCCCAAAACACTTCAAAATCACACGAAGAAAGGAGAGGATCACTCTCCAAAATAGAAGAAAACCCCAAATACCATGAATCCACGCGAAAAGTCCCCCTAAACCTACCTGAAGTTCTCCAAAATCCACAATTTACACTTTTCCAACACGATGACGATGGAAAACCAAATGAAACACAACGGAGACCCCAAAACACGTCAAAAACAACATAGAAAGTGCAGGATCATCCCCCCCCCCCAAAAAAAAAAAAAAAAAAAAAAACTGAGGACCATATATCCACCCCAAAACCACCCTAAACCTACCTGATCTTCTCCAAAACCCACAATTTACACTTTTCCACCATGATGACCAACGAGAACCCAACAAAACCAAACGGAGACGCCAAAAACCTTAAAAAACAACCCAAACAAAAATGGCATCACCCCCAAAACTGGAAGAAAATACGCCAAAACCATAGATCCACCCCAAAACCACCCTACACCTACCTGATGTTCTCCAAAACCCACAATTTACCCTTTTCCAACACGATGACCAACGAGAACCCAACAAAACCCAACAGAGACCCCAAAAAACGTCAAAAACACCCCAAACAAGAACGGCATCACCCCCAAAACTCGAAGAAAATCCGCCAAAACCATAGATCCACCCCAAAACCGCCCTAAACCTACCTGATGTTCTAAAAAACCCACAATCCACTCCTATTTAACATAATGACAAACAAGAACCCAACAAAACCTAATGGAGACCCCAAAAACCTTAAAAAACACCCCAAATAAAAATGGCATCACCCCCAAAACTGGAAGAAAATCCGCCAAAACCATAGATCCACCCCAAAACCACCCGAAACCTACCTGATGTTCACCAAAACCCACAATTTACACTTTTCCAACACGATGACCAACGAGAACCCAACAAAACCCAACAGAGACCCCAAAAAACGTCAAAAACACCCCAAACAAGAACGGCATCACCCCCAAAACTGGAAGAAAATCCGCCAAAACCATAGATCCACCCCAAAACCACCCTAAACCTACCTGATGTTCTCCAAAACCCAAAATCCACACCTATTTAACATAATGACCAACAAGAACACAACAAAACCTAATGGAGACCCCAAAACACGTCAAAAACAACACAAAAAATATCGGTATCACCCCTAAAACTGGAAGAAAATACACCAAAACCATAGATCCACCGCAAAACCTCCCTAAACCTACCTGATGTTCTCCAAAACCCACAATTTACCCTTTTCCACCATGATGACCAACGAGAACCCAACAAAACCCAACAGAGACCCCAAAACACGTCAAAAACACCCCAAAAAAGAACAGGATCACGCCAAAAAATAGAAGAAAACCCCAAATACCATAGATCCACCCCAAGGACACCCTAAACCTACCTGATGTTCTCCTAATCCCAAAGCACACTCCCAACCACCATAAAACGCATTAGGAACTCAACGAAACGCAACGGAAACCCCAAAACACTTCAAAATCACACGAAGAAACAAGAGGATCACTCCCCCAAAAAGAAGAAAACCCCAAATACCATGAATCCACGTGAAAACTCCCCCTAAACCTACCTGAAGTTCTCCAAAACCCACAATTTACACTTTTACAACACGATGACCATGGAAAACCAAATGAAACACAATGGAGACCCCAAAACACGTCAAAAACAACACAAAAAGTCCAGGATCATCCCCCCCCCCCCCCCCCCCAAAAAAAAAAAAAAAAAACTGAGTACCATATATCCACTCCAAAACCACCCTAAACCTACCTGATGTTCTACAAAACCCACAATTTACACTTTTCCACCATGATGACCAACGAGAACCCAACAAAACCAAACAGAGACCCCAAAAACCTTAAAAAACACCCCAAGCAAAAATGGCATCACCCCCAAAACTGGAAGAAAATCCGCCAAAACCATAGATCCACCCCAAAACCACCCTACACCTACCTGATCTTCTCCAAAACCCACAATCCACTCCTATTTAACATAATGACCAACAAGAACACAACAAAACCTAATGGAGACCCCAAAACACGTCAAAAACACCCCAAAAAATATCGGCATCACCCCCAAAACTCGAAGAAAATACGCCAAAACAATAGATCCACACCAAAACCACCCTAAACCTACCTGATGTTCTCCAAAATCCACAATTTACACTTTTCCAACACGATGACCAACGAGAACCAAACAAAACCCAACAGAGACCCCAAAAAACGTCAAAAACACCCCAAACAAGAACGGCATCACAACCAAAACTGGAAGAAAATCCCCCAAAACCATAGATCCACCCCAAAACCACACTAAAACTACCTGATGTTCTCCAAAACCCACAATCCACTCCTATTTAACATAATGACAAACAAGAACCCAACAAAACCAAACAGAGACCCCAAAACACGTCAAAAACACCACAAAAAATATCGGCATCACCCCCAAAACTGGAAGAAAATCCCCCAAAACCATAGATCCACCCCAAAACCACCCTAAACCTACCTGATGTTCTCCAAAACCCAAAATCCACACCTATTTAACATAATGACCAACAAGAACACAACAAAACCTAATGGAGACCCCAAAACACGTCAAAAACAACACAAAAAATATCGGTATCAGCCCTAAAACTGGAAGAAAATACACCAAAACCATAGATCCACCGCAAAACCTCCCTAAACCTAACTGATGTTCTCAAAAACCCACAATTTACCCTTTTCCACCATGATGACCAACGAGAACCGAACAAAACCCAACAGAGACCACAAAACACGTCAAAAACACCCCAAAAAAGAACAGGATCACGCCAAAAAATAGAAGAAAACCCCAAATACCATAGATCCACCCCAAGGACACCCTAAACCTACCTGATGTTCTCCTAATCCCAAAGCACACTCCCAACCACCATAAAACACATTAGGAATTCAACGAAAAGCAACGGAAACCCCAAAACACTTCAAAATCACACGAAGAAACAAGAGGATCACTCCCCCAAAAAGAAGAAAACCCCAAATACCATGAATCCACGTGAAAACTCCCCCTAAACCTACCTGAAGTTCTCCAAAACCCACAATTTACACTTTTACAACACGATGACCATGGAAAACCAAATGAAACACAATGGAGACCCCAAAACACGTCAAAAACAACACAAAAACTCCAGGATCATCCCCCCCCCCCCCCCCCCAAAAAAAAAAAAAAAAAAACTGAGTACCATATATACACTCCAAAACCACCCTAAACCTACCTGATCTTCTCCAAAACCCACAATTTACACTTTTCCACCATGATGACCAACGAGAACGCAACAAAACCAAACAGAGACCCCAAAAACCTTAAAAAACACCCCAAACAAAAATGGCATCACCCCCAAAACTGGAAGAAAATCCGCCAAAACCATAGATCCACCCCAAAACCACCCTACACCTACCTGATCTTCTCCAAAACCCACAATCCACTCCTATTTAACATAATGACAAACAAGAACCCAACAAAACCAAACAGAGACCCCAAAACACGTCAAAAACACCCCAAAAAATATCGGCATCACCCCCAAAACTGGAAGAAAATACACCAAAACCATAGATCCACCCCAAAACCACCCTAAACCTAACTGATGTTCTCCAAAACCCACAATTTACCCTTTTCCACCATGATGACCAACGAGAACCCAACAAAACCAAACAAAGACCCCAAAACACGTCAAAAACACCCCAAAAAAGAACAGGATCACGCCAAAAAATAGAAGAAAACCCCAAATACCATAGATCCACCCCAAGGACACCCTAAACCTACCTGATGTTCTCCTAATCCCAAAGCACACTCCCAACCACCATAAAACACATTAGGAATTCAACGAAAAGCAACGGAAACCCCAAAACACTTCAAAATCACCCGAAGAAACAAGAGGATCACTCCCCCAAAAAGAAGAAAACCCCAAATACCATGAATCCACGTGAAAATTCCCCTAAACCTACCTGAAGTTCTCCAAAACCCACAATTTACACTTTTACAACACGATGACCAACGAGAACCCAACAAAACCCAACAGACACCCCAAAACACGTCAAAAACAACACAAAAACTCCAGGATAATCCCCCCCCCCCCAAAAAAAAAAAAAAAAAAAAAAAACTGAGTACCATATATCCACCCCAAAACAACCCTAAACCTACCTGATGTTCTACAAAACCCACAATTTACACTTTTCCACCATGATGACCAACGAGAACCCAACAAAACCAAACAGAGACCCCAAAACCTTAAAAAACACCCCAAACAAAAATGGCATCACAAACAAAACTGGAAGAAAATCCCCCAAAACCATAGATCCACCCCAAAACCACCCTACACCTACCTGATCTTCTCCAAAACCCACAATTTACCCTTTTCCACCATAATGACCAACGAGAACGCAAGAAAACCCAACAGAGACCCCAAAAAACGTCAAAAACACCCCAAACAAGAACGGCATCACCCCCAAAACTCGAAGAAAATCCGCCAAAACCATAGATCCACCCCAAAACCACCCTAAACCTACCTGATGTTCTACAAAACCCACAATCCACTCCTATTTAACATAATGACAAACAAGAACCCAACAAAACCAAACAGAGACCCCCAAAACCTTAAAAAACACGCCAAACAAAAATGGCATCACAAACAAAACTGGAAGAAAATCCGCCAAAACCATAGATCCACCCCAAAACCACCCTACACCTACCTGATCTTCTCCAAAACCCACAATTTACCCTTTTCCACCATAATGACCAACGAGAACGCAACAAAACCCAACAGAGACCCCAAAAAACGTCAAAAACACCCCAAACAAGAACGGCATCACCCCCAAAACTCGAAGAAAATCCGCCAAAACCATAGATCCACCCCAAAACCACCCTAAACCTACCTGATGTTCTACAAAACCCACAATCCACTCCTATTTAACATAATGACAAACAAGAACATAACAAAACCTAATGGAGACCCCAAAAACCTTAAAAAACACCCCAAACAAAAATGGCATCACCCCCAAAACTGGAAGAAAATCCGCCAAAACCATAGATCCACCCCAAAACCACCCTACACCTACCTGATGTTCTCCAAAACCCACAATTTACACTTTTCCAACACGATGACCAACGAGAACCCCACAAAACCCAACAGAGACCCCAAAAAACGTCAAAAACACCCCAAACAAGAACGGCATCACCCCCAAAACTGGAAGAAAATCCGCCAAAACCATAGATCCACCCCAAAACCACCCTAAACCTACCCGATGTTCTCCAAAACCCACAATCCACTCCTATTTAATATAATGACAAACAAGAACACAACAAAACCTAATGGAGACCCCAAAACACGTCAAAAACACCCCAAACAAGAACGGCATCACCACCAAAACTCGAAGAAAATCCCCCAAAACCATAGATCCACCCCAAAACCACCCTAAACCTACCTGATGTTCTCCAAAACCCACAATCCACACCTATTTAACATAATGACCAACAAGAACACAACAAAACCTAATGGAGACCCCAAAACACGTCAAAAACAACACAAAAAATATCGGTATCACCCCTAAAACTGGAAGAAAATACACCAAAACCATAGATCCACCGCAAAACCTCCCTAAACCTACCTGATGTTCTCCAAAACCCACAATTTACCCTTTTCCACCATGATGACCAACGAGAACACAACAAAACCCAACAGACACACCAAAACACGTCAAAAACAACACAAAAAGTCCAAGATCATCCCCCCCCCCCAAAAAAAAAAAAAAAAAAAACTGAGTACCATATATCCACCCCAAAACCACCCTAAACCTACCTGATGTTCTACAAAACCCACAATTTACACTTTTCCACCATGATGACCAACGAGAACCCAACAAAACCAAACAGAGACCCCAAAAACCTTAAAAAACACCCCAAACAAAAATGGCATCACCCCCAAAACTGGAAGAAAATCCCCCAAACCATAGATCCACCCCAAAACCACCCTAAACCTACCTGATGTTCTCCAAAACCCACAATTTACACTTTTCCAACACGATGACCAACGAGAACCCAACAAAACCCAACAGAGACCCCAAAAAACGTCAAAAACACCCCAAACAAGAACGGCATCACCCCCAAAACTCGAAGAAAATCCGCCAAAACCATAGATCCACCCCAAAACCACCCTAAACCTACCTGATCTTCTCCAAAACCCACAATCCACTCCTATTTAACATAATGACAAACAAGAACACAACAAAACCTAATGGAGACCCCAAAACACGTCAAAAACACCCCAAAAAATATCGGCATCACCCCCAAAACTGGAAGAAAATACACCAAAACAATAGATCCACCCCAAAACCACCCTAAACCTACCTGATGTTCTCCAAAACCCACAATTTACATTTTTCCATTATGATAACCAAAGAGAACCCAACAAAACCCAACAGAGACCCCAAAAAACGTCAAAAGCACCCCAAACAAGAACGGCATCACCCCCAAAACTGGAAGAAAATCCGCCAAAACCATAGATCCACCCCAAAACCACCCAACACCTACCTGATATTCTACAAAACCCACAATCCACACCTATTTAACATAATGACCAACAAGAACCCAACAAAACCTAATGGAGACCCAAAAACACGTCAAAAACACCCCAAAAAATATCGGTATCACCCCCAAAACTGGAAGAAAATACACCAAAACCATAGATCCACTGCAAAACCTCCCTAAACCTACCTGATCTTCTCCAAAACCCACAATTTACCCTTTTCCACCATAATGACCAACGAGAACGCAACAAAACCCAACAGAGACCCCAAAAAACGTCAAAAACACCCCAAACAAGAACGGCATCACCCCCAAAACTCGAAGAAAATCCGCCAAAACCATAGATCCACCCCAAAACCACCCTAAACCTACCTGATGTTCTACAAAACCCACAATCCACTCCTATTTAACATAATGACAAACAAGAACATAACAAAACCTAATGGAGACCCCAAAAACCTTAAAAAACACCCCAAACAAAAATGGCATCACCCCCAAAACTGGAAGAAAATCCGCCAAAACCATAGATCCACCCCAAAACCACCCTACACCTACCTGATGTTCTCCAAAACCCACAATTTACACTTTTCCAACACGATGACCAACGAGAACCCCACAAAACCCAACAGAGACCCCAAAAAACGTCAAAAACACCCCAAACAAGAACGGCATCACCCCCAAAACTGGAAGAAAATCCGCCAAAACCATAGATCCACCCCAAAACCACCCTAAACCTACCCGATGTTCTCCAAAACCCACAATCCACTCCTATTTAATATAATGACAAACAAGAACACAACAAAACCTAATGGAGACCCCAAAACACGTCAAAAACACCCCAAACAAGAACGGCATCACCACCAAAACTCGAAGAAAATCCCCCAAAACCATAGATCCACCCCAAAACCACCCTAAACCTACCTGATGTTCTCCAAAACCCACAATCCACACCTATTTAACATAATGACCAACAAGAACACAACAAAACCTAATGGAGACCCCAAAACACGTCAAAAACAACACAAAAAATATCGGTATCACCCCTAAAACTGGAAGAAAATACACCAAAACCATAGATCCACCGCAAAACCTCCCTAAACCTACCTGATGTTCTCCAAAACCCACAATTTACCCTTTTCCACCATGATGACCAACGAGAACACAACAAAACCCAACAGACACACCAAAACACGTCAAAAACAACACAAAAAATCCAAGATCATCCCCCCCCCCCAAAAAAAAAAAAAAAAAAAACTGAGTACCATATATCCACCCCAAAACCACCCGAAACCTACCTGATGTTCTACAAAACCCACAATTTACACTTTTCCACCATGATGACCAACGAGAACCCAACAAAACCAAACAGAGACCCCAAAAACCTTAAAAAACACCCCAAGCAAAAATGGCATCACCCCCAAAACTGGAAGAAAATCCCCCAAACCATAGATCCACCCCAAAACCACCCTAAACCTACCTGATGTTCTCCAAAACCCACAATTTACACTTTTCCAACACGATGACCAACGAGAACCCAACAAAACCCAACAGAGACCCCAAAAAACGTCAAAAACACCCCAAACAAGAACGGCATCACCCCCAAAACTGGAAGAAAATCCGCCAAAACCATAGATCCACCCCAAAACCACCCTAAACCTACCTGATCTTCTCCAAAACCCACAATCCACTCCTATTTAACATAATGACAAACAAGAACACATAAAACCTAATGGAGACCCCAAAACACGTCAAAAACACCCCAAAAAATATCGGCATCACCCCCAAAACTGGAAGAAAATACACGAAAACAATAGATCCACCCCAAAACCACCCTAAACCTAACTGATGTTCTCCAAAACCCACAATTTACATTTTTCCATTATGATAACCAAAGAGAACCAAACAAAACCCAACAGAGACCCCAAAAAACGTCAAAAGCACCCCAAACAAGAACGGCATCACCCCCAAAACTGGAAGAAAATCCGCCAAAACCATAGATCCACCCCAAAACCACCCAACACCTACCTGATATTCTACAAAACCCACAATCCACACCTATTTAACATAATGACCAACAAGAACACAACAAAACCTAATGGAGACCCAAAAACACGTCAAAAACACCCCAAAAAATATCGGTATCACCCCCAAAACTGGAAGAAAATACACCAAAACCATAGATCCACTGCAAAACCTCCCTAAACCTACCTGATGTTCTCCAAAACCCACAATTTACCCTTTTCCAACATGATGACAAACGAGAACACAACAAAACCCAACAGACACCCCAAAACACGTCAAAAACAACACGAAAAATATCGGTATCACCCCCAAAACTGGAAGAAAATACACCAAAACCATAGATCCACCCCAAAACCTCCCTAAACCTACCTGATGTTCTCCAAAACCCACAATTTACCCTTTTCCACCATGATGACCAACGAGAACACAACAAAACCCAACAGACACCCCAAAAATGGTCAAAAACAACACAAAAAGTCCAGGATCATCCCGCCCCCCCCAAAAAAAAAAAAAAAAAAAAAAAACTGAGTACCATATATCCACCCCAAAACCACCCTAAACCTACCTGATGTTCTACAAAACCCACAATTTACACTTTTCCACCATGATGACCAACGAGAACCCAACAAAACCAAACAGAGACCCCAAAAACCTTAAAAAACACCCCAAACAAAAATGGCATCACAAACAAAACTGGAAGAAAATCCGCCAAAACCATAGATCCACCGCAAAACAACCCGAAACCTACCTGATGTTCTCCAAAACCCACAATTTACACTTTTCCAACACGATGACCAACGAGAACCCAACAAAAGCCAACAGAGACCTCAAAAAACGTCAAAAACACCCCAAACAAGAACGGCATCACCCCCAAAACTCGAAGATAATCCGCCAAAACCATAGATCCACCCCAAAACCACCCTAAACCTACCTGATGTTCTCCAAAACCCACAATCCACTCCTATTTAACATAATGACAAACAAGAACACAACAAAACCTAATGGAGACCCCAAAACACGTCAAAAACACCCCAAAAAATATCGGCATCACCCCCAAAACTGGAAGAAAATCCCCCAAAACCATAGATCCACCCCAAAACCACCCGAAACCTACCTGATGTTCTACAAAACCCACAATTTACACTTTTCCACCATGATGACCAACGAGAACCCAACAAAACCAAACAGAGACCCCAAAAACCTTAAAAAACACCCCAAACAAAAATGGCATCACCCCCAAAACTGGAAGAAAATCCCCCAAAACCATAGATCCACCCCAAAACCACCCGAAACCTACCTGATGTTCTCCAAAACCCACAATTTACCCTTTTCCAACACGATGACCAACGAGAACCCAACAAAACCCAACAGAGACCCTAAAAAACGTCAAAAACACCCCAAACAAGAACGGCATCACCCCCAAAACTGGAAGAAAATACACCAAAACCATAGATCCACCCCAAAACCACCCTAAACCTACCTGATGTTCTCCAAAACCCACAATATACTCCTATTTAACATAATGACAAACAAGAACACAACAAAACCTAATGGAGACCCCAAAACACGTCAAAAACACCCCAAAAAATATCGGCATCACCCCCAAAACTGGAAGAAAATACGCCAAAACCATAGATCCACCCCAAAACCACCCTAAACCTACCTGATGTTCTCCAAAACCCACAATTTACATTTTTCCACTATGATGACCAACGAGAACCCAACAAAACCCAACAGAGACCCCAAAAAACGTCAAAAACACCCCAAACAAGAACGGCATCACCCCCAAAACTGGAAGAAAATCCGCCAAAACCATAGATCCACCCCAAAACCACCCTAAACCTACCTGATCTTCTCCAAAACCCACAATCCACACCTATTTAACATAATGACCAACAAGAACCCAACAAAACCTAATGGAGACCCCAAAACACGTCAAAAACACCCCAAAAAATATCGGTATCACCCCCAAAACGGGAAGAAAATACACCAAAACCATAGATCCACTGCAAAACCTCCCTAAACCTACCTGATGTTCTCCAAAACCCACAATTTACCCTTTTCCACCATGATGACAAACGAGAACACAACAAAACCCAACAGACACCCCAAAACACGTCAAAAACAACACGAAAAATATCGGTATCACCCCCAAAACTGGAAGAAAATACGCCAAAACCATAGATCCACCCCAAAACCTCCCTAAACCTACCTGATGTTCTCCAAAACCCACAATTTACCCTTTTCCACCATGATGACCAACGAGAACACAACAAAACCCAACAGACACCCCAAAACACGTCAAAAACAACACAAAAAGTCCAGGATCATCCCCCCCCCCCCCAAAAAAAAAAAAAAAAAAAAACTGAGTACCATATATCCACCCCAAAACCACCCTAAACCTACCTGATGTTCTACAAAACCCACAATTTACACTTTTCCACCATGATGACCAACGAGAACCCAACAAAACCAAACAGAGACCCCAAAAACCTTAAAAAACACCCCAAACAAAAATGGCATCACAAACAAAACTGGAAGAAAATCCCCCAAAACCATAGATCCACCCCAAAACCACCCGAAACCTACCTGATGTTCTCCAAAACCCACAATTTACCCTTTTCCAACACGATGACCAACGAGAACCCAACAAAACCCAACAGAGACCCCAAAAAACGTCAAAAACACCCCAAAAGAACGGCATCACCCCCAAAACTCGAAGAAAATCCGCCAAAACCATAGATCCACCCCAAAACCACCCAACACCTACCTGATGTTCTCCAAAACCCACAATTTACTCTTTTCGACCATAATGACCAACGAGAACCCAACAAAACCCAACAGAGACCCCAAAAAACGTCAAAAACACCCCAAACAAGAACGGCATCACCCCCAAAATTGGAAGAAAATCCGCCAAAACCATAGATCCACCCCAAAACCACCCGAAACCTACCTGATGTTCTCCAAAACCCACAATCCACACCTATTTAACATAATGACCAACAAGAACACAACAAAACCTAATGGAGACCCCAAAACACGTCAAAAACACCCCAACAAATATCGGCATCACCCCCAAAACTGGAAGAAAATACGCCAAAACCATAGATCCACCCCAAAACCACCCTAAAACTACCTGATGTTCTACAAAACCCACAATTTACACTTTTCCAACATGATGACCAACAAGAACCCAACAAAACCCAACGGAGACCACAAAACACGTTAAAAACACCCCAAAAAAGAACGGCATCACCCCCAAAACTGGAAGAAAACCCCAAATACCATAGATCCACCCCAATGTCACCCTAAACCTACCTGATGTTCTCCTAATCCCAAAGCACACTCCCAACCACCATAAAACGCATTAGGAACTCAACGAAACGCAACGGAAACCCCAAAACACTTCAAAATCACACGAAGAAAGGAGAGGATCACTCTCCAAAATAGAAGAAAACCCCAAATACCATGAATCCACGCGAAAAGTCCCCCTAAACCTACCTGATGTTCTCCAAAACCCACAATTTACCCTTTTACAACACGATGACCATGGAAAACCAAATGAAACACAACGGAGACCCCAAAACATGTCAAAAACAACACAAAAAGTCCAGGATCATCCCCCCCCCAAAAAAAAAAAAAAAAACAAAAAACTGAGTACCATATATCCACCCCAAAACCACCCTAAACCTACCTGATATTCTACAAAACCCACAATTTACATTTTTCCACCATGATGACCAACGAGAACCCAACAAAACCAAACAGAGACCCCAAAAACCTTAAAAAACACCCCAAACAAAAATGGCATCACAAACAAAACTGGAAGAAAATCCCCCAAAACCATAGATCCACCCCAAAACCACCCTACACCTACCTGATCTTCTCCAAAACCCACAATTTACCCTTTTCCAATACGATGACAAACGAGAACCCAACAAAACCCAACAGAGACCCCAAAAAACGTCAAAAACACCCCAAACAAGAACGGCATCACCACCAAAACTCGAAGAAAATCCGCCAAAACCATAGATCCACCCCAAAACCACCATAAACCTACCTGATCTTCTCCAAAACCCACAATCCACTCCTATTTAACATAATGACAAACAAGAACACAACAAAACCTAATGGAGACCCCAAAACACGTAAGAACAACACAAAAAATATCGGCATCACCCCCAAAACTGGAAGAAAATCCGCCAAAACCATAGATCCACCCCAAAACCACCCTACACCTACCTGATGTTCTCCAAAACCCACAATTTACCCTTTTCCAACACGATGACCAACGAGAACCCAAAAAAACCCAACAGAGACCCCAAAAAACGCCAAAAACACCCCAAACAAGAACGGCATCACCCCCAAAACTGGAAGAAAATCCGCCAAAACCATAGATCCACCCCAAAACCACCCTAAACCTACCTGATCTTCTCCAAAACCCACAATCCACTCCTATTTAACATAATGACAAACAAGAACACAAAAAAACCTAATGGAGACCCCAAAACACGTCAAAAACACCCCAAAAAATATCGGCATCACCCCCAAAACTGAAAGAAAATACGCCAAAACCATAGATCCACCCCAAAACCACCCTAAACCTACCTGATGTTCTCCAAAACCCACAATTTACACTTTTCCAACATGATGACCAACGAGAGCACAACAAAACCCAACGGAGACCCCAAAAAACGTCAAAAACACCCCAAACAAGAACGGCATCACCCCCAAAACTGGAAGAAAATCCCCTAAAACCATAAATTCACCCCAAAGACACCCTAAACCTATCTGATGTTCTCCTAATCCCAAAGCACACTCCCAACCACCATAAAACGCATTAGGAACTCAACGAAACGCAACGGAAACCCCAAAACACTTCAAAATCACACGAAGAAAGGAGAGGATCACTCTCCAAAATAGAAGAAAACCCCAAATACCATGAATCCACGCGAAAACTCCCCCTAAACCTACCTGAAGTTCTCCAAAACCCACAATTTACCCTTTTACAACACGATGACCATGGAAAAGCAAATGAAACACAACGGAGACCCCAAAACACGTCAAAATCAACACAAAAAGTCCAGGATCATCCCCCCCCAAAAAAAAAAAAAAAAAAAAAAAAAAAAAAAACTGAGTACCATATATCCACCCCAAAACCACCCTAAACCTACCTGATGTTCTCCAAAACCCACAATTTACCCTTTTCCAACACGATGACCAACGAGAACCCAACAAAACCCAACAGAGACCCCAAAAAACGTCAAAAACACCCCAAACAATATCGGCATCACCCCCAAAACTGAAAGAAAATACACCAAAACCATAGATCCACCCCAAAACCACCCTAAACCTACCTGATGTTCTCCAAAACCCACAATTTACCCTTTTCCAACATGATGACCAACGAGAACACAACAAAACCCAACGGAGACCACAAAACACGTTAAAAACACCCCAAAAAAGAACGGCATCACCCCCAAAACTGGAAGAAAACCCCAAATACCATAGATCCACCCCAAGGACACCCTAAACCTACCTGATGTTCTCCTAATCCCAAAGCACACTCCCAACCACCATAAAACGCATTAGGAACTCAACGAAACGCAACGGAAACCCCAAAACACTTCAAAATCACACGAAGAAAGGAGAGGATCACTCTCCAAAATAGAAGAAAACCCCAAATACCATGAATCCACGCGAAAAGTCCCCCTAAACCTACCTGAAGTTCTCCAAAACCCACAATTTACACTTTTACAACACGATGACAATGGAAAACCAAATGAAACACAACGGAGACCCCAAAACACGTCAAAAACAACACAGAAAGTCCAGGATCATCCCCCCCCCCCAAAAAAAAAAAAAAAAAAAAAAAAACTGAGTACCATATATCCACCCCAAAACCACCCTAAACCTACCTGATATTCTACAAAACCCACAATTTACACTTTTCCACCATGATGACCAACGAGAACCCAACAAAACCAAACAGAGACCACAAAAACATTAAAAAACAACCCAAACAAAAATGGCATCACGCCCAAAACTGGAAGAAAATCCCCCAAAACCATAGATCCACCCCAAAACCACCCTAAACCTACCTGATGTTCTCCAAAACCCACAATCCACTCCTATTTAACATAATGACAAACAAGAACACAAAAAAAACTAATGGAGACCCCAAAACACGTCAAAAACACCCCAAAAAATATCGGCATCACCCCCAAAACTGGAAGAAAATACACCAAAACCATAGATCCACCCCAAAACCACCCTAAACCTACCGGATGTTCTCCAAAACCCACAATTTACACTTTTCCAACATGATGACCAACGAGAACACAACAAAACCCAACGGAGACCCCAAAACACGTTAAAAACACCCCAAAAAAGAACGGCATCACCCCCAAAATTGGAAGAAAACCCCAAATACCATAGATCCACCCCAAGGACACCCTAAACCTACCTGATGTTCTCCTAATCCCAAAGCACACTCCCAACCACCATAAAACGCATTAGGAACTCAACGAAACGCAACGGAAACCCCAAAACACTTCAAAATCACACGAAGAAAGGAGAGGATCACTCTCCAAAATAGAAGAAAACCCCAAATACCATGAATCCACGCGAAAAGTCCCCCTAAACCTACCTGAAGTTCTCCAAAACCCACAATTTACCCTTTTACAACACGATGACCATGGAAAACCAAATGAAACACAACGGAGACCCCAAAACACGTCAAAAACAACACAAAAAGTCCAGGATCATCCCCCCCCAAAAAAAAAAAAAAAAAAAAAAAAACTGAGTACCATATATCCACCCCAAAACCACCCTAAACCTACCTGATATTCTACAAAACCCACAATTTACATTTTCCCACCATGATGACCAACGAGAACCCAACAAAACCCAACAGAGACCCCAAAAAACTTAAAAAACACCCCAAACAAAAATGGCATCACAAACAAAACTGGAAGAAAATCCGCCAAAACCATAGATCCACCCCAAAACCACCCTACACCTACCTGATGTTCTCCAAAACCCACAATTTACACTTTTCCAACACGATGACCAACGAGAACCCAACAAAACCCAACAGAGACCCCAAAAAACGTCAAAAACACCCCAAACAATATCGGCATCACCCCCAAAACTGAAAGAAAATACACCAAAACCATAGATCCACCCCAAAACCACCCTAAACCTACCTGATGTTCTCCAAAACCCACAATTTACCCTTTTCCAACATGATGACCAACGAGAACCCAACAAAACCCAACGGAGACCACAAAACACGTTAAAAACACCCCAAAAAATAACGGCATCACCCCCAAAACTGGAAGAAAACCCCAAATACCATAGATCCACCCCAAAACCACCCTAAACCTACCTGATGTTCTCCTAATCCCAAAGCACACTCCCAACCACCATAAAACGCATTAGGAACTCAACGAAACGCAACGGAAACCCCAAAACACTTCAAAATCACACGAAGAAAGGAGAGGATCACTCTCCAAAATAGAAGAAAACCCCAAATACCATGAATCCACGCGAAAAGTCCCCCTAAACCTACCTGAAGTTCTCCAAAACCCACAATTTACACTTTTACAACACGATGACAATGGAAAACCAAATGAAACACAACGGAGACCCCAAAACACGTCAAAAACAACACAGAAAGTCCAGGATCATCCCCCCCCCCCCCACAAAAAAAAAAAAAAACAACTGAGTACCATATATCCACTCCAAAACCACCCTAAACCTACCTGATGTTCTACAAAACCCACAATTTACAATTTTCCACCATGATGACCAACGAGAACCCAACAAAACCAAACAGAGACCCCAAAAACCTTAAAAAACACCCCAAACAAAAATGGCATCACCACCAAAACTCGAAGAAAATCCGCCAAAACCATAGATCCACCCCAAAACCACCCGAAACCTACCTGATGTTCTCCAAAATCCACAATCCACTCCTATTTAACATAATGACAAACAAGAACACAACAAAACCTAATGGAGACCCCAAAACACGTCAAAAACACCCCAAAAAATATCGGCATCACCCCCAAAACTGGAAGAAAATCCGCCAAAACAATAGATCCACACCAAAACCACCCTAAACCTAACTGATGTTCTCCAAAATCCACAATTTACACTTTTCCAACACGATGACCAACGAGAACCCAACAAAACCCAACAGAGACCCCAAAAAACGTCAAAAACACCCCAAACAAGAATGGCATCAACCCCAAAACTGGAAGAAAATCCGCCAAAACCATAGATCCACCCCAAAACCACCCTAAACCTACCTGATGTTCTCCAAAACCCACAATCCACTCCTATTTAACATAATGACAAACAAGAACCCAACAAAACCTAATGGAGACACCAAAACACGTCAAAAACACCCCAAAAAATATCGGCATCACCCCCAAAACTGGAAGAAAATACACCAAAACCATAGATCCACCCCAAAACCACCCTAAACCTACCTGATGTTCTCCAAAACCCACAATTTACCCTTTTCCACCATGATGACCAACGAGAACCCAACAAAACCCAACAAAGACCCCAAAACACGTCAAAAACACCCCAAAAAAGAACAGGATCACGCCAAAAAATAGAAGAAAACCCCAAATACCATAGATCCACCCCAAGGACACCCTAAACCTACCTGATGTTCTCCTAATCCCAAAGCACACTCCCAACCACCATAAAACACATTAGGAATTCAACGAAACGCAACGGAAACCCCAAAACACTTCAAAATCACCCGAAGAAACAAGAGGATCACTCCCCCAAAAAGAAGAAAACCCCAAATACCATGAATCCACGTGAAAACTCCCCCTAAACCTACCTGAAGTTCTCCAAAACCCACAATTTAAACTTTTACAACACGATGACCAACGAGAACCCAACAAAACCCAACAGACACCCCAAAACACGTCAAAAACAACACAAAAAGTCCAGGATCATCCCCCCCCCCCCAAAAAAAAAAAAAAAAAAAAAAAAACTGAGTACCATATATCCACCCCAAAACAACCCTAAACCTACCTGATGTTCTACAAAACCCACAATTTACACTTTTCCACCATGATGACCAACGAGAACCCAACAAAACCAAACAGAGACGCCAAAAACCTTAAAAAACACCCCAAACAAAAATGGCATCACCCCCAAAAATTGGAAGAAAATACGCCAAAACCATAGATCCACCCCAAAACCACCCTACACCTACCTGATCTTCTCCAAAACCCACAATTTACCCTTTTCCAACACGATGACCAACGAGAACCCAACAAAACCCAACAGAGACCCCAAAAAACGTCAAAAACACCCCAAACAAGAACGGCATCACCCCCAAAACTGGAAGAAAATCCGCCAAAACCATAGATCCACCCCAAAACCGCCCTAAACCTACCTGATGTTCTAAAAAACCCACAATCCACACCTATTTAACATAATGACAAACAAGAACCCAACAAAACCAAACAGAGACCACCAAAACCTTAAAAAACACCCCAAACAAAAATGGCATCACAAACAAAACTGGAAGAAAATCCGCCAAAACCATAGATCCACCCCAAAACCACCCTACACCTACCTGATCTTCTCCAAAACCCACAATTTAACCTTTTCCACCATAATGACCAACGAGAACGCAACAAAACCCAACAGAGACCCCAAAAAACGTCAAAAACACCCCAAACAAGAACGGCATCACCCCCAAAACTCGAAGAAAATCCGCCAAAACCATAGATCCACCCCAAAACCACCCTAAACCTACCTGATGTTCTACAAAACCCACAATCCACTCCTATTTAACATAATGACAAACAAGAACATAACAAAACCTAATGGAGACCCCAAAAACCTTAAAAAACACCCCAAACAAAAATGGCATCACCCCCAAAACTGGAAGAAAATCCGCCAAAACCATAGATCCACCCCAAAACCACCCTACACCTACCTGATGTTCTCCAAAACCCACAATTTACACTTTTCCAACACGATGACCAACGAGAACCCCACAAAACCCAACGGAGACCCCAAAAAACGTCAAAAACACCCCAAACAAGAACGGCATCACCCCCAAAACTGGAAGAAAATCCGCCAAAACCATAGATCCACCCCAAAACCACCCTAAACCTACCCGATGTTCTCCAAAACCCACAATCCACTCCTATTTAATATAATGACAAACAAGAACACAACAAAACCTAATGGAGACCCCAAAACACGTCAAAAACACCCCAAACAAGAACGGCATCACCACCAAAACTCGAAGAAAATCCCCCAAAACCATAGATCCACCCCAAAACCACCCTAAACCTACCTGATGTTCTCCAAAACCCACAATCCACACCTATTTAACATAATGACCAACAAGAACACAACAAAACCTAATGGAGACCCCAAAACACGTCAAAAACAACACAAAAAATATCGGTATCACCCCTAAAACTGGAAGAAAATACACCAAAACCATAGATCCACCGCAAAACCTCCCTAAACCTACCTGATGTTCTCCAAAACCCACAATTTACCCTTTTCCAACATGATGACCAACGAGAACACAACAAAACCCAACAGACACCCCAAAACACGTCAAAAACAACACAAAAAGTCCAAGATCATCCCCCCCCCCCAAAAAAAAAAAAAAAAAAAAACTGAGTACCATATATCCACCCCAAAACCACCCTAAACCTACCTGATGTTCTACAAAACCCAC
The DNA here is from genome assembly GCF_964211825.1 of Aythya ferina. Taxonomy (NCBI): domain Eukaryota; kingdom Metazoa; phylum Chordata; class Aves; order Anseriformes; family Anatidae; genus Aythya; species Aythya ferina. The sequence continues at coordinate 91,297 of NW_028181329.1, forward strand.
AATTTACACTTTTCCACCATGATGACCAACGAGAACCCAACAAAACCAAACAGAGACCCCAAAAACCTTAAAAAACAACCCAAACAAAAATGGCATCACCCCCAAAACTGGAAGAAAATCCCCCAAACCATAGATCCACCCCAAAACCACCCTAAACCTACCTGATGTTCTCCAAAACCCACAATTTACACTTTTCCAACACGATGACCAACGAGAACCCAACAAAACCCAACAGAGACCCCAAAAAACGTCAAAAACACCCCAAACAAGAACGGCATCACCCCCAAAACTCGAAGATAATCCGCCAAAACCATAGATCCACCCCAAAACCACCCTAAACCTACCTGATCTTCTCCAAAACCCACAATCCACTCCTATTTAACATAATGACAAACAAGAACACAACAAAACCTAATGGAGACCCCAAAACACGTCAAAAACACCCCAAAAAATATCGGCATCACCCCCAAAACTGAAAGAAAATACACCAAAACAATAGATCCACCCCAAAACCACCCGAAACCTACCTGATGTTCTCCAAAACCCACAATTTACATTTTTCCACTATGATAACCAACGAGAACCCAACAAAACCCAACAGAGACCCCAAAAAACGTCAAAAGCACCCCAAACAAGAACGGCATCACCCCCAAAACTGGAAGAAAATCCGCCAAAACCATAGATCCACCCCAAAACCACCCAACACCTACCTGATATTCTACAAAACCCACAATCCACACCTATTTAACATAATGACCAACAAGAACCCAACAAAACCTAATGGAGACCCCAAAACACGTCAAAAACACCCCAAAAAATATCGGTATCACCCCCAAAACTGGAAGAAAATCCCCCAAAACCATAGATCCACTGCAAAACCTCCCTAAACCTACCTGATGTTCTCCAAAACCCACAATTTACCCTTTTCCACCATGATGACAAACGAGAACACAACAAAACCCAAGAGACACCCCAAAACACGTCAAAAACAACACGAAAAATATCGGTATCACCCCCAAAACTGGAAGAAAATACACCAAAACCATAGATCCACCCCAAAACCTCCCTAAACCTACCTGATGTTCTCCAAAACCCACAATTTACCCTTTTCCACCATGATGACCAACGAGAACAAACCAAAACCCAACAGACACCCCAAAAATGGTCAAAAACAACACAAAAAGTCCAGGATCATCCCGCCCCCCCCAAAAAAAAAAAAAAAAAAAAAAAAACTGAGTACCATATATCCACCCCAAAACCACCCTAAACCTACCTGATGTTCTACAAAACCCACAATTTACACTTTTCCTCCATGATGACCAACGAGAACCCAACAAAACCAAACAGAGACCCCAAAAACTTTAAAAAACACCCCAAACAAAAATGGCATCACAAACAAAACTGGAAGAAAATCCCCCAAAACCATAGATCCACCGCAAAACAACCCGAAACCTACCTGATGTTCTCCAAAACCCACAATTTACACTTTTCCAACACGATGACCAACGAGAACCCAACAAAAGCCAACAGAGACCTCAAAAAACGTCAAAAACACCCCAAACAAGAACGGCATCACCCCCAAAACTCGAAGATAATCCGCCAAAACCATAGATCCACCCCAAAACCACCCTAAACCTACCTGATGTTCTCCAAAACCCACAATCCACTCCTATTTAACATAATGACAAACAAGAACCCAACAAAACCTAATGGAGACCCCAAAACACGTCAAAAACACCCCAAAAAATATCGGCATCACCCCCAAAACTGGAAGAAAATCCCCCAAAACCATAGATCCACCCCAAAACCACCCGAAACCTACCTGATGTTCTCCAAAACCCACAATTTACCCTTTTCCAACACGATGACCAACGAGAACCCAACAAAACCCAACAGAGACCCCAAAAAACGTCAAAAACACCCCAAACAAGAACGGCATCACCCCCAAAACTGGAAGAAAATCCGCCAAAACCATAGATCCACCCCAAAACCACCCTAAACCTACCTGATGTTCTCCAAAACCCACAATATACTCCTATTTAACATAATGACAAACAAGAACACAACAAAACCTAATGGAGACCCCAAAACACGTCAAAAACACCCCAAAAAATATCGGCATCACCCCCAAAACTGGAAGAAAATACGCCAAAACAATAGATCCACCCCAAAACCACCCTAAACCTACCTGATGTTCTCCAAAACCCACAATTTACATTTTTCCACTATGATGACCAACGAGAACCCAAAAAAACCCAACAGAGACCCCAAAAAACGTCAAAAGCACCCCAAACAAGAACGGCATCACCCCCAAAACTGGAAGAAAATCCGCCAAAACCATAGATCCACCCCAAAACCACCCAACACCTACCTGATATTCTACAAAACCCACAATCCACACCTATTTAACATAATGACCAACAAGAACCCAACAAAACCTAATGGAGACCCCAAAACACGTCAAAAACACCCCAAAAAATATCGGTATCACCCCCAAAACGGGAAGAAAATACACCAAAACCATAGATCCACTGCAAAACCTCCCTAAACCTACCTGATGTTCTCCAAAACCCACAATTTAACCTTTTCCACCATGCTGACAAACGAGAACACAACAAAACCCAACAGACACCCCAAAACACGTCAAAAACAACACGAAAAATATCGGTATCACCCCCAAAACTGGAAGAAAATACGCCAAAACCATAGATCCACCCCAAAAACACCCTAAACCTACCTGATGTTCTCCAAAACCCACAATTTACTCTTTTCGACCATAATGACCAACGAGAACCCAACAAAACCCAACAGAGACCCCAAAAAACGTCAAAAACACCCCAAACAAGAACGGCATCACCCCCAAAATTGGAAGAAAATCCGCCAAAACCATAGATCCACCCCAAAACCACCCGAAACCTACCTGATGTTCTCCAAAACCCACAATCCACACCTATTTAACATAATGACCAACAAGAACACAACAAAACCTAATGGAGACCCCAAAACACGTCAAAACCACCGCAACAAATATCGGCATCACCCCCAAAACTGGAAGAAAATACACCAAAACCATAGATCCACCCCAAAACCACCCTAAACCTACCTGATGTTCTCCAAAACCCACAATTTACCCTTTTCCAACATGATGACCAACAAGAACCCAACAAAACCCAACGGAGACCACAAAACACGTTAAAAACACCCCAAAAAAGAACGGCATCACCCCCAAAACTGGAAGAAAACCCCAAATACCATAGATCCACCCCAATGTCACCCTAAACCTACCTGATGTTCTCCTAATCCCAAAGCACACTCCCAACCACCATAAAACGCATTAGGAACTCAACGAAACGCAACGGAAACCCCAAAACACTTCAAAATCACACGAAGAAAGGAGAGGATCACTCTCCAAAATAGAAGAAAACCCCAAATACCATGAATCCAGGCGAAAAGTCCCCCTAAACCTACCTGAAGTTCTCCAAAACCCACAATTTACCCTTTTACAACACGATGACCATGGAAAACCAAATGAAACACAACGGAGACCCCAAAACACGTCAAAAACAACACAAAAAGTCCAGGATCATCCCCCCCCCAAAAAAAAAAAAAAAAAAAACTGAGTACCATATATCCACCCCAAAACCACCCTAAACCTACCTGATGTTCTCCAAAACCCACAATTTACCTTTTTCCAACACGATGACCAACGAGAACCCAAAAAAACCCAACAGAGACCCAAAAAAACGCCAAAAACACCCCAAACAAGAACGGCATCACCCCCAAAACTGGAAGAAAATCCGCCAAAACCATAGATCCACCCCAAAACCACCCTAAACCTACCTGATCTTCTCCAAAACCCACAATCCACTCCTATTTAACATAATGACAAACAAGAACACAAAAAAACCTAATGGAGACCCCAAAACACGTCAAAAACACCCCAAAAAATATCGGCATCACCCCCAAAGCTGGAAGAAAATACGCCAAAACCATAGATCCACCCCAAAACCACCCTAAACCTAACTGATGTTCTCCAAAACCCACAATTTACACTTTTCCAACATGATGACCAACGAGAGCACAACAAAACGCAACGGAGACCCCAAAAAACGTCAAAAACACCCCAAACAAGAACGGCATCACCCCCAAAACTGGAAGAAAATCCCCTAAAACCATAAATTCACCCCAAAGAAACCCTAAACCTATCTGATGTTCTCCTAATCCCAAAGCACACTCCCAACCACCATAAAACGCATTAGGAACTCAACGAAACGCAACGGAAACCCCAAAACACTTCAAAATCACACGAAGAAAGGAGAGGATCACTCTCCAAAATAGAAGAAAACCCCAAATACCATGAATCCACGCGAAAACTCCCCCTAAACCTACCTGAAGTTCTCCAAAACCCACAATTTACCCTTTTACAACACGATGACCATGGAAAAGCAAATGAAACACAACGGAGACCCCAAAACACGTCAAAATCAACACAAAAAGTCCAGGATCATCCCCCCCAAAAAAAAAAAAAAAACTGAGTACCATATATCCACCCCAAAACCACCCTAAACCTACCTGATGTTCTCCAAAACCCACAATTTACCCTTTTCCAACACGATGACCAACGAGAACCCAACAAAACCCAACAGAGACCCCAAAAAACGTCAAAAACACCCCAAACAATATCGGCATCACCCCCAAAACTGAAAGAAAATACACCAAAACCATAGATCCACCCCAAAACCACCCTAAACCTTCCTGATGTTCTCCAAAACCCACAATTTACCCTTTTCCAACATGATGACCAACGAGAACACAACAAAACCCAACGGAGACCCCAAAACACGTTAAAAACACCCCAAAAAAGAACGGCATCACCCCCAAAACTGGAAGAAAACCCCAAATACCATAGATCCACCCCAAAACCACCCTAAACCTACCTGATGTTCTCCTAATCCCAAAGCACACTCCCAACCACCATAAAACGCATTAGGAACTCAACGAAACGCAACGGAAACCCCAAAACACTTCAAAATCACACGAAGAAAGGAGAGGATCACTCTCCAAAATAGAAGAAAACCCCAAATACCATGAATCCACGCGAAAAGTCCCCCTAAACCTACCTGAAGTTCTCCAAAACCCACAATTTACACTTTTACAACACGATGACGATGGAAAACCAAATGAAACACAACGGAGACCCCAAAACACGTCAAAAACAACACAGAAAGTCCAGGATCATCCCCCCCCCCCAAAAAAAAAAAAAAAAAAAAAACTGAGTACCATATATCCACCCCAAAACCACCCTAAACCTACCTGATATTCTACAAAACCCACAATTTACACTTTTCCACCATGATGACCAACGAGAACCCAACAAAACCAAACAGAGACCACAAAAACATTAAAAAACAACCCAAACAAAAATGGCATCACGCCCAAAACTGAAAGAAAATCCCCCAAAACCATAGATCCACCCCAAAACCACCCTAAACCTACCTGATGTTCTCCAAAACCCACAATCCACTCCTATTTAACATAATGACAAACAAGAACACAAAAAAAACTAATGGAGACCCCAAAACACGTCAAAAACACCCCAAAAAATATCGGCATCACCCCCAAAACTGGAAGAAAATACACCAAAACCATAGATCCACCCCAAAACCACCCTAAACCTACCGGATGTTCTCCAAAACCCACAATTTACCCTTTTCCAACATGATGACCAACGAGAACCCAACAAAACCCAACGGAGACCCCAAAACACGTTAAAAACACCCCAAAAAAGAACGGCATCACCCCCAAAATTTGAAGAAAACCCCAAATACCATAGATCCACCCCAAGGACACCCTAAACCTACCTGATGTTCTCCTAATCCCAAAGCACACTCCCAACCACCATAAAACGCATTAGGAACTCAACGAAACGCAACGGAAACCCCAAAACACTTCAAAATCACACGAAGAAAGGAGAGGATCACTCTCCAAAATAGAAGAAAACCCCAAATACCATGAATCCACGCGAAAAGTCCCCCTAAACCTACCTGAAGTTCTCCAAAACCCACAATTTACCCTTTTACAACACGATGACCATGGAAAACCAAATGAAACACAACGGAGACCCCAAAACACGTCAAAAACAACACAAAAAGTCCAGGATCATCCCCCCCCCAAAAAAAAAAAAAAAAAAAAAAAAACTGAGTACCATATATCCACCCCAAAACCACCCTAAACCTACCTGATATTCTACAAAACCCACAATTTACATTTTTCCACCATGATGACCAATGAGAACCCAACAAAACCCAACAGAGACCCCAAAAACTTAAAAAACACCCCAAACAAAAATGGCATCACAAACAAAACTGGAAGAAAATCCCCCAAAACCATAGATCCACCCCAAAACCACCCTACACCTACCTGATGTTCTCCAAAACCCACAATTTACCCTTTTCCAATACGATGACCAACGAGAACCCAACAAAACCCAACAGAGACACCAAAAAACGTCAAAAACACCCCAAACAAGAACGGCATCACCACCAAAACTCAAAGAAAATCCGCCAAAACCATAGATCCACCCCAAAACCACCCTAAACCTACCTGATGTTCTCCAAAACCCACAATCCACTCCTATTTAACATAATGACAAACAAGAACCCAACAAAACCTAATGGAGACCCCAAAACACGTAAAAACACCCCAAAAAATATCGGCATCACCCCCAAAACTGGAAGAAAATCCGCCAAAACCATAGATCCACCCCAAAACCACCCTACACCTACCTGATGTTCTCCAAAACCCACAATTTACCCTTTTCCAACACGATGACCAACGAGAACCCAAAAAAACCCAACAGAGACCCCAAAAAACGCCAAAAACACCCCAAAAAAGAACGGCATCACCCCCAAAACTGGAAGAAAATCCGCCAAAACCATAGATCCACCGCAAAACCTCCCTAAACCTACCTGATGTTCTCCAAAACCCACAATTTACCCTTTTCCAACACGATGACCAACGAGAACCCAACAAAACCAAACAGAGACCACAAAAACATTAAAAAACACCCCAAACAAAAATGGCATCACGCCCAAAACTGGAAGAAAATCCCCCAAAACCATAGATCCACCCCAAAACCACCCTAAACCTACCTGATGTTCTCCAAAACCCACAATCCACTCCTATTTAACATAATGACAAACAAGAACACAAAAAAAACTAATGGAGACCCCAAAACACGTCAAAAACACCCCAAAAAATATCGGCATCACCCCCAAAACTGGAAGAAAATACACCAAAACCATAGATCCACCCCAAAACCAACCTAAACCTACCGGATGTTCTCCAAAACCCACAATTTACCCTTTTCCAACATGATGACCAACGAGAACACAACAAAACCCAACGGAGACCCCAAAACACGTTAAAAAACACCCCAAAAAAGAACGGCATCACCCCCAAAATTTGAAGAAAACCCCAAATACCATAGATCCACCCCAAGGACACCCTAAACCTACCTGATGTTCTCCTAATCCCAAAGCACACTCCCAACCACCATAAAACGCATTAGGAACTCAACGAAACGCAACGGAAACCCCAAAACACTTCAAAATCACACGAAGAAAGGAGAGGATCACTCTCCAAAATAGAAGAAAACCCCAAATACCATGAATCCACGCGAAAAGTCCCCCTAAACCTACCTGAAGTTCTCCAAAACCCACAATTTACCCTTTTACAACACGATGACCATGGAAAACCAAATGAAACACAACGGAGACCCCAAAACACGTCAAAAACAACACAAAAAGTCCAGGATCATCCCCCCCCCAAAAAAAAAAAAAAAAAAAAAAAAACTGAGTACCATATATCCACCCCAAAACCACCCTAAACCTACCTGATATTCTACAAAACCCACAATTTACATTTTTCCACCATGATGACCAATGAGAACCCAACAAAACCCAACAGAGACCCCAAAAACTTAAAAAACACCCCAAACAAAAATGGCATCACAAACAAAACTGGAAGAAAATCCCCCAAAACCATAGATCCACCCCAAAACCACCCTACACCTACCTGATGTTCTCCAAAACCCACAATTTACCCTTTTCCAATACGATGACCAACGAGAACCCAACAAAACCCAACAGAGACACCAAAAAACGTCAAAAACACCCCAAACAAGAACGGCATCACCACCAAAACTCAAAGAAAATCCGCCAAAACCATAGATCCACCCCAAAACCACCCTAAACCTACCTGATGTTCTCCAAAACCCACAATCCACTCCTATTTAACATAATGACAAACAAGAACCCAACAAAACCTAATGGAGACCCCAAAACACGTAAAAACACCCCAAAAAATATCGGCATCACCCCCAAAACTGGAAGAAAATCCGCCAAAACCATAGATCCACCCCAAAACCACCCTACACCTACCTGATGTTCTCCAAAACCCACAATTTACCCTTTTCCAACACGATGACCAACGAGAACCCAAAAAAACCCAACAGAGACCCCAAAAAACGCCAAAAACACCCCAAAAAAGAACGGCATCACCCCCAAAACTGGAAGAAAATCCGCCAAAACCATAGATCCACCGCAAAACCTCCCTAAACCTACCTGATGTTCTCCAAAACCCACAATTTACCCTTTTCCAACACGATGACCAACGAGAACCCAACAAAACCAAACAGAGACCACAAAAACATTAAAAAACACCCCAAACAAAAATGGCATCACGCCCAAAACTGGAAGAAAATCCCCCAAAACCATAGATCCACCCCAAAACCACCCTAAACCTACCTGATGTTCTCCAAAACCCACAATCCACTCCTATTTAACATAATGACAAACAAGAACACAAAAAAAACTAATGGAGACCCCAAAACACGTCAAAAACACCCCAAAAAATATCGGCATCACCCCCAAAACTGGAAGAAAATACACCAAAACCATAGATCCACCCCAAAACCAACCTAAACCTACCGGATGTTCTCCAAAACCCACAATTTACCCTTTTCCAACATGATGACCAACGAGAACACAACAAAACCCAACGGAGACCCCAAAACACGTTAAAAAACACCCCAAAAAAGAACGGCATCACCCCCAAAATTGGAAGAAAACCCCAAATACCATAGATCCACCCCAAGGACACCCTAAACCTACCTGATGTTCTCCTAATCCCAAAGCACACTCCCAACCACCATAAAACGCATTAGGAACTCAACGAAACGCAACGGAAACCCCAAAACACTTCAAAATCACACGAAGAAAGGAGAGGATCACTCTCCAAAATAGAAGAAAACCCCAAACACCATGAATCCACGCGAAAAGTCCCCCTAAACCTACCTGATGTTCTCCAAAACCCACAATTTACCATTTTACAACACGATGACCATGGAAAACCAAATGAAACACAACGGAGACCCCAAAACACGTCAAAAACAACACAAAAAGTCCAGGATCATCCCCCCCCCCCCCAAAAAAAAAAAAAAAAAAAAAAAAACTGAGTACCATATATCCACCCCAAAACCACCCTAAACCTACCTGATATTCTACAAAACCCACAATTTACACTTTTCCAACACGATGACCAACGAGAACCCAACAAAACCAAACAGAGACCCCAAAAACCTTAAAAAACACCTCAAACAAAAATGGCATCACAAACAAAACTGGAAGAAAATCCGCCAAAACCATAGATCCACCCCAAAACCACCCTACACCTACCTGATGTTCTCCAAAACCCACAATTTACCCTTTTCCAACACGATGACCAACGAGAACCCAACAAAACCAAACAGAGACCACAAAAACATTAAAAAACACCCCAAACAAGAACGGCATCACCCCCAAAACTGGAAGAAAATACGCCAAAACCATAGATCCACCCCAAAACCACCCTAAACCTACCTGATGTTCTCCAAAACCCACAATCCACACCTATTTAACATAATGACAAACAAGAACACAACAAAACCTAATGGAGACCCCAAAACACGTCAAAAACACCCCAAAAAATATCGGCATCACCCCCAAAACTGGAAGAAAATACACCAAAACCATAGATCCACCCCAAAACCACCCTAAACCTACCTGATGTTCTCCAAAACCCACAATTTACACTTTTCCAACATGATGACCAACAAGAACCCAACAAAACCCAACGGAGACCACAAAACACGTTAAAAACACCCCAAAAAAGAACGGCATCACCCCCAAAACTGGAAGAAAACCCCAAATACCATAGATCCACCCCAAGGACACCCTAAACCTACCTGATGTTCTCCTAATCCCAAAGCACACTCCCAACCACCATAAAACGCATTAGGAACTCAACGAAACGCAACGGAAACCCCAAAACACTTCAAAATCACACGAAGAAAGGAGAGGATCACTCTCCAAAATAGAAGAAAACCCCAAATACCATGAATCCACGCGAAAAGTCCCCCTAAACCTACCTGATGTTCTCCAAAACCCACAATTTACACTTTTACAACACGATGACCATGGAAAACCAAATGAAACCCAACAGAGACCCCAAAACATGTCAAAAACAACACAGAAAGTCCAGGATCAACCCCCACCAAAAAAAAAAAAAAAAAAAAACTGATTACCATATATCCACCCCAAAACCACCCTAAACCTACCTGATGTTCTCCAAAACCCACAATTTACACTTTTCGACAATAATGACCAACGAGAACACAACAAAACCCAACGGAGACCCCAAAACACGTCAAAAACAACACAAAAAAGAACAGGATCACGCCAAAATATAGAAGAAAACCCCAAATACCATAGATCCACCCCAAAACCACCCTAAACCTACCTGATGTTCTCCAAAACCCACAATTTACACTTTTCCAACACGATGACCAACGAGAACCCAACAAAACAAACAGAGAACCCAAAAAACGTCAAAAACACCCCAAACAAGAACGGCATCACCCCCAAAACTGGAAGAAAATACGCCAAAACCATAGATCCACCCCAAAACCACCCTAAACCTACCTGATGTTCTCCAAAACCCACAATCCACACCTATTTAACATAATGACAAACAAGAACACAACAAAACCTAATGGAGACCCCAAAACACGTCAAAAACACCCCAAAAAATATCGGCATCACCCCCAAAACTGGAAGAAAATACACCAAAACCATAGATCCACCCCAAAACCACCCTAAACCTACCTGATGTTCTCCAAAACCCACAATTTACACTTTTCCAACATGATGACCAACAAGAACCCAACAAAACCCAACGGAGACCACAAAACACGTTAAAAACACCCCAAAAAAGAACGGCATCACCCCCAAAACTGGAAGAAAACCCCAAATACCATAGATCCACCCCAAGGACACCCTAAACCTACCTGATGTTCTCCTAATCCCAAAGCACACTCCCAACCACCATAAAACGCATTAGGAACTCAACGAAACGCAACGGAAACCCCAAAACACTTCAAAATCACACGAAGAAAGGAGAGGATCACTCTCCAAAATAGAAGAAAACCCCAAATACCATGAATCCACGCGAAAAGTCCCCCTAAACCTACCTGATGTTCTCCAAAACCCACAATTTACACTTTTACAACACGATGACCATGGAAAACCAAATGAAACCCAACAGAGACCCCAAAACACGTCAAAAACAACACAGAAAGTCCAGGATCATCCCCCCCCCAAAAAAAAAAAAAAAAAAAAAACTGATTACCATATATCCACCCCAAAACCACCCTAAACCTACCTGATGTTCTCCAAAACCCACAATTTACACTTTTCGACAATAATGACCAACGAGAACACAACAAAACCCAACGGAGACCCCAAAACACGTCAAAAACAACACAAAAAAGAACAGGATCACGCCAAAATATAGAAGAAAACCCCAAATACCATAGATCCACCCCAAAACCACCCTAAACCTACCTGATGTTCTCCAAAACCCACAATTTACACTTTTCCAACACGATGACCAACGAGAACCCAACAAAACAAACAGAGAACCCAAAAAACGTCAAAAACACCCCAAACAAGAACGGCATCACCCCCAAAACTGGAAGAAAATACGCCAAAACCATAGATCCACCCCAAAACCACCCTAAACCTACCTGATCTTCTCCAAAACCCACAATCCACTCCTATTTAACATAATGACAAACAAGAACACAAAAAAAACTAATGGAGACCCCAAAACACGTCAAAAACACCCCAAAAAATATCGGCATCACCCCCAAAACTGGAAGAAAATCCCCTAAAACCATAGATCCACCCCAAAGACACCCTAAACCTACCTGATGTTCTCCTAATCCCAAAGCACACTCCCAACCACCATAAAACGCATTAGGAACTCAACGAAACGCAACGGAAACCCCAAAACACTTCAAAATCACACGAAGAAAGGAGAGGATCACTCTCCAAAATAGAAGAAAACCCCAAATACCATGAATCCACGCGAAAAGTCCCCCTAAACCTACCTGAAGTTCTCCAAAACCCACAATTTACACTTTTACAACACGATGACCATGGAAAACCAAATGAAACACAACGGAGACCCCAAAACACGTCAAAAACAACACAGAAAGTGCAGGATCATCCCCCCCCCCCAAAAAAAAAAAAAAAAAAAAAACTGAGGACCATATATCCACCCCAAAACCACCCTAAACCTACCTGATCTTCTCCAAAACCCACAATTTACACTTTTCCACCATGATGACCAACGAGAACCCAAAAAAACCAAACAGAGACCACAAAAACATTAAAAAACAACCCAAACAAAAATGGCATCACCCCCAAAACTGGAAGAAAATCCGCCAAAACCATAGATCCACCCCAAAACCACCCTACACCTACCTGATGTTCTCCAAAACCCACAATCCACTCCTATTTAACATAATGACAAACAAGAACACAAAAAAAACTAATGGAGACCCCAAAACAGGTCAAAAACACCCCAAAAAATATCGGCATCACCCCCAAAACTGGAAGAAAATACACCAAAACAATAGATCCACCCCAAAACCACCCTAAACCTACCTGATGTTCTCCAAAACCCACAATTTACCCTTTTCCAACACGATGACCAACGAGAACCCAACAAAACCCAACAGAGACCCCAAAAAAGTCAAAAACACCCCAAACAAGAACGGCATCACCCCCAAAACTCGAAGAAAATCCGCCAAAACCATAGATCCACCCCAAAACCACCCTAAACCTACCTGATCTTCTCCAAAACCCACAATCCACTCCTATTTAACATAATGACAAACAAGAAAACAACAAAACCTAATGGAGACCCCAAAACACGTCAAAAACACCCCAACAAATATCGGCATCAACCCCAAAACTGGAAGAAAATCCGCCAAAACCATAGATCCACCCCAAAACCACCCTAAACCTACCTGATCTTCTCCAAAACCCACAATTTACCCTTTTCGACCATAATGACCAATGAGAACACAACAAAACCCAATGGAGACCCCAAAAAACGTCAAAAACACCCCAAACAAGAACGGCATCACCCCCAAAACTGGAAGAAAATCCGCCAAAATCATAGATCCACCCCAAAGACACCCTAAACCTACCTGATGTTCTCCAAAAACAACAATTTACACTTTTCCAACACGATGACAAACGAGAACCCAACAAAACCCAACAGAGAACCCAAAAAACGTCAAAAACACCCCAAACAAGAACGGCATCACCCCCAAAACTGGAAGAAAACCCCAAATACCATAGATCCACCCCAAAGACACCCTAAACCTACCTGATGTTCTCCTAATCCCAAAGCACACTCCCAACCACCATAAAACACATTAGGAACTCAACAAAACGCAACGGAAACCCCAAAACACTTCAAAATCACACGAAGAAAGGAGAGGATCACTCTCCAAAATAGAAGAAAACCCCAAATACCATGAATCCACGCGAAAAGTCCCCCTAAACCTACCTGAAGTTCTCCAAAACCAGCAATTTACCCTTTTCCAACATGATGACCACGGAAAACCAAACGAAACCCAACGGAGACCCCAAAACACATCAAAAACACCACAAAAATCAACCCAGATACTAAAAAAAATAATAATAATAATAAAAAAAAATGCCAGGATTTAAACCTAAAAAAACCCTTAAACCTACCTGATGTTCTGCAAAACCCACAATCCACTCCTATTTAATATAATGACAAACAGGAACCCAACAAAACCCAACGGAGACCCCAAAAAACGTCAAAAACACCCCAAACAAGAACGGCATCAACCCCAAAACTGGAAGAAAATCCGCCAAAACCATAGATCCACCCCAAAACCACCCTAAACCTACCTGAAGTTCTCCAAAACCCACAATCCACTCCTATTTAACATAATGACAAACAAGAACACAAAAAAACCTAATGGAGACCCCAAAACACGTCAAAAACACCCCAAAAAATATCGGCATCACCCCCAAAACTGGAAGAAAATACACCAAAACCATAGATCCACCCCAAAACCACCCTAAAACTACCTGATGTTCTCCAAAACCCACAATCCACACCTATTTAACATAATGACCAAAAAGAACACAACAAAACCTAATGGAGACCCCAAAACACGTTAAAAACACCCCAAACAAGAACGGCATCACCCCCAAAACTGGAAGAAAACCCCAAATACCATAGATCCACCCCAAGGACACCCTAAACCTACCTGATGTTCTCCTAATCCCAAAGCACACTCCCAACCACCATAAAACGCATTAGGAACTCAACGAAACGCAACGGAAACCCCAAAACACTTCAAAATCACACGAAGAAAGGAGAGGATCACTCTCCAAAATAGAAGAAAACCCCAAATACCATGAATCCACGCGAAAAGTCCCCCTAAACCTACCTGAAGTTCTCCAAAACCCACAATTTACACTTTTACAACACGATGACGATGGAAAACCAAATGAAACCCAACGGAGACCCCAAAACACGTCAAAAACAACACAAAAAGTCCAGGATCATCCCCCCCCCCCAAAAAAAAAAAAAAAAAAACTGATTACCATATATCCACCCCAAAACCACCCTAAACCTACCTGATATTCTACAAAACCCACAATTTACATTTTTCCACCATGATGACCAACGAGAACCCAACAAAACCAAACAGAGACCCGAAAAAAACTTAAAAAACACCCCAAACAAAAATGGCATCACCCCCAAAACTGGAAGAAAATCCCCCAAAACCATAGATCCACCCCAAAACCACCCTACACCTACCTGATGTTCTCCAAAACCCACAATTTACCCTTTTCCAACACGATGACCAACGAGAACCCAACAAAACCCAACGGAGACCCCAAAAAACGTCAAAAACACCCCAAAAAAGAACGGCATCAACCCCAAAACTGGAAGAAAATCCGCCAAAACCATAGATCCACCCCAAAACCACCCTAAACCTACCTGATCTTCTCCAAAACCCACAATCCACTCCTATTTAACATAATGACAAACAAGAACACAACAAAACCTAATGGAGACCCCAAAACACGTCAAAACCACCGCAACAAATATCGGCATCACCCCCAAAACTGGAAGAAAATACACCAAAACCATAGATCCACCCCAAAACCACCCTAAACCTACCTGATGTTCTCCAAAACCCACAATTTACCCTTTTCCAACATGATGACCAACAAGAACCCAACAAAACCCAACGGAGACCACAAAACACGTTAAAAACACCCCAAAAAGAACGGCATCACCCCCAAAACTGGAAGAAAACCCCAAATACCATAGATGCACCCCAAGGACACCCTAAACCTACCTGATGTTCTCCTAATCCCAAAGCACACTCCCAACCACCATAAAACGCATTAGGAACTCAACGAAACGCAACGGAAACCCCAAAACACTTCAAAATCACACGAAGAAAGGAGAGGATCACTCTCCAAAATAGAAGAAAACCCCAAATACCATGAATCCACGCGAAAACTCCCCCTAAACCTACCTGATGTTCTCCAAAACCCACAATTTACACTTTTTACAACACGATGACCATGGAAAACCAAATGAAACCCAACAGAGACCCCAAAACACGTCAAAAACAACACAGAAAGTCCAGGATCATCCCCCCCCCAAAAAAAAAAAAAAAAAAAAAACTGATTACCATATATCCACCCCAAAACCACCCTAAACCTACCTGATGTTCTCCAAAACCACAATTTCCACTTTTCGAAAATAATGACCAACGAGAACACAACAAAACCCAACGGAGACCCCAAAACACGTCAAAAACAACACAAAAAAGAACAGGATCACGCCAAAATATAGAAGAAAACCCAAATACCATAGATCCACCCCAAAACCACCCTAAACCTACCTGATGTTCTCCAAAACCCACAATTTACAATTTTCCAACATGATGACCAACGAGAGCACAACAAAACGCAACGGAGACCCCAAAAAACGTCAAAAACACCCAAACAAGAACGGCATCACCCCCAAAACTGGAAGAAAATCCCCTAAAACCATAGATCCACCCCAAAGACACCCTAAACCTACCTGATGTTCTCCTAATCCCAAAGCACACTCCCAACCACCATAAAACGCATTAGGAACTCAACGAAACGCAACGGAAACCCCAAAACACTTCAAAATCACACGAAGAAAGGAGAGGATCACTCTCCAAAATAGAAGAAAACCCCAAATACCATGAATCCACGCGAAAAGTCCCCCTAAACCTACCTGAAGTTCTCCAAAACCCACAATTTACACTTTTACAACACGATGACGATGGAAAACCAAATGAAACACAACGGAGACCCCAAAACACGTCAAAAACAACACAGAAAGTGCAGGATCATCCCCCCCCCCAAAAAAAAAAAAAAAACAAAAAACTGAGGACCATATATCCACCCCAAAACCACCCTAAACCTACCTGATCTTCTCCAAAACCCACAATTTACACTTTTCCACCATGATGACCAACGAGAACCCAACAAAACCAAACAGAGACCACAAAAACATTAAAAAACAACCCAAACAAAAATGGCATCACCCCCAAAACTGGAAGAAAATCCCCCAAAACCATAGATCCACCCCAAAACCACCCTACACCTACCTGATGTTCTCCAAAACCCACAATCCACTCCTATTTAACATAATGACAAACAAGAACACAAAAAAAACTAATGGAGACCCCAAAACACGTCAAAAACACCCCAAACAAGAAAGGCATCACCCCCAAAACTCGAAGAAAATCCGCCAAAACCATAGATCCACCCCAAAACCACCCTAAACCTACCGGATGTTCTCCAAAACCCACAATCCACTCCTATTTAACATAATGACAAACAAGAAAACAACAAAACCTAATGGAGACCCCAAAACACGTCAAAACACCCCAACAAATATCGGCATCACCCCCAAAACTGGAAGAAAATCCGCCAAAACCATAGATCCACCCCAAAACCACCCTAAACCTACCTGATCTTCTCCAAAACCCACAATTTACCCTTTTCGACCGTAATGACCAATGAGAACACAACAAAACCCAATGGAGACCCCAAAAAACGTCAAAAACACCCCAAACAAGAACGGCATCACCCCCAAAACTGGAAGAAAATCCGCCAAAATCATAGATCCACCCCAAAGACAACCTAAACCTACCTGATGTTCTCCAAAAAACAACAATTTACACTTTTCCAACACGATGACAAACGAGAACCCAACAAAACCCAACAGAGAACCCAAAAAACGTCAAAAACACCCCAAACAAGAACGGCATCACCCCCAAAACTGGAAGAAAACCCCAAATACCATAGATCCACCCCAAAGACACCCTAAACCTACCTGATGTTCTCCTAATCCCAAAGCACACTCCCAACCACCATAAAACACATTAGGAACTCAACGAAACGCAACGGAAACCCCAAAACACTTCAAAATCACACGAAGAAAGGAGAGGATCACTCTCCAAAATAGAAGAAAACCCCAAATACCATGAATCCACGCGAAAAGTCCCCCTAAACCTACCTGAAGTTCTCCAAAACCAGCAATTTACCCTTTTCCAACATGATGACCACGGAAAAACAAACGAAACCCAACGGAGACCCCAAAACACATCAAAAACACCACAAAAATCAACCCAGATACTAAAAAAAAAAAATAATAATAATAAAAAAAAATGCCAGGATTTAAACCTAAAAAAACCCTTAAACCTACCTGATGTTCTGCAAAACCCACAATCCACTCCTATTTAATATAATGACAAACAAGAACCCAACAAAACCCAACGGAGACCCCAAAAAACGTCAAAAACACCCCAAACAAGAACGGCATCAACCCCAAAACTGGAAGAAAATCCGCCAAAACCATAGATCCACCCCAAAACCACCCTAAACCTACCTGAAGTTCTCCAAAACCCACAATCCACTCCTATTTAACATAATGACAAACAAGAACACAAAAAAAACTAATGGAGACCCCAAAACACGTCAAAAACACCCCAAAAAATATCGGCATCACCCCCAAAACTGGAAGAAAATACACCAAAACCATAGATCCACCCCAAAACCACCCGAAACCTACCTGATGTTCTCCAAAACCCACAATCCACACCTATTTAACATAATGACCAACAAGAACACAACAAAACCTAATGGAGACCCCAAAACACGTTAAAAACACCCCAAACAAGAACGGCATCACCCCCAAAACTGGAAGAAAACCCCAAATACCATAGATCCACCCCAAGGACACCCTAAACCTACCTGATGTTCTCCTAATCCCAAAGCACACTCCCAACCACCATAAAACGCATTAGGAACTCAACGAAACGCAACGGAAACCCCAAAACACTTCAAAATCACACGAAGAAAGGAGAGGATCACTCTCCAAAATAGAAGAAAACCCCAAATACCATGAATCCACGCGAAAAGTCCCCCTAAACCTACCTGAAGTTCTCCAAAACCCACAATTTACACTTTTACAACACGATGACCATGGAAAACCAAATGAAACACAACGGAGACCCCAAAACACGTCAAAAACAACACAAAAAGTCCAGGATCATCCCCCCCCCCAAAAAAAAAAAAAAAAAAACTGAGTACCATATATCCACCCCAAAACCACCCTAAACCTACCTGATATTCTACAAAACCCACAATTTACATTTTTCCACCATGATGACCAACGAGAACCCAACAAAACCAAACAGAGACCCGAAAAAAAATTAAAAAACACCCCAAACAAAAATGGCATCACCCCCAAAACTGGAAGAAAATCCCCCAAAACCATAGATCCACCCCAAAACCACCCGAAACCTACCTGATGTTCTCCAAAACCCACAATTTACCCTTTTCCAACACGATGACCAACGAGAACCCAACAAAACCCAACAGAGACCCCAAAAACCTTAAAAAACACCCCAAACAATAACGGCATCACCCCCAAAACTCGAAGAAAATCCGCCAAAACCATAGATCCACCCCAGAACCACCCTAAACCTACCTGATCTTCTCCAAAACCCACAATCCACTCCTATTTAACATAATGACAAACAAGAACACAACAAAACCTTATGGAGACCCCAAAACACGTAAAAACAACACAAAAAATATCAGCATCACCCCCAAAACTGGAAGAAAATCCGCCAAAACCATAGATCCACCCCAAAACCACCCCACACCTACCTAATGTTCTCCAAAACCCACAATTTACACTTTTCCAACACGATGACCAACGAGAACCCAACAAAACAAACAGAGACCCCAAAAAACGTCAAAAACACCCCAAACAAGAACGGCATCAACCCCAAAACTGGAAGAAAATCCCCCAAAACCATAGATCCACCCCAAAACCACCCTAAACCTACCTGATGTTCTCCAAAACCCACAATCCACTCCTATTTAACATAATGACAAACAAGAACACAAAAAAAACTAATGGAGACCCCAAAACACGTCAAAAACACCCCAAAAAATATCGGCATCACCCCCAAAACTTGAAGAAAATACGCCAAAACCATAGATCCACCCCAAAACCACCCTAAACCTACCTGATGTTCTCCAAAACCCACAATTTACACTTTTCCAATATGATGACCAACGAGAGCACAACAAAACCCAACGGAGACCCCAAAAAACGTCAAAAACACCCCAAACAAGAACGGCATCACCCCCAAAACTGGAAGAAAATCCCCTAAAACCATAGATCCACCCCAAAGACACCCTAAACCTACCTGATGTTCTCCTAATCCCAAAGCACACTCCCAACCACCATAAAACGCATTAGGAACTCAACGAAACGCAACGGAAACCCCAAAACACTTCAAAATCACACGAAGAAAGGAGAGGATCACTCTCCAAAATAGAAGAAAACCCCAAATACCATGAATCCACGCGAAAAGTCCCCCTAAACCTACCTGAAGTTCTCCAAAACCCACAATTTACACTTTTACAACACGATGACCATGGAAAACCAAATGAAACACAACGGAGAACCCAAAACACGTCAAAAACAACACAGAAAGTGCAGGATTATCCCCCCCCTCCAAAAAAAAAAAAAAAAAAAAAAAACTGAGTACCATATATCCACCCCAAAACCACCCTAAACCTACCTGATATTCTACAAAACCCACAATTTACACTTTTCCACCATGATGACCAACGAGAACCCAACAAAACCAAACAGAGACCACAAAAACATTAAAAAACAACCCAAACAAAAATGGCATCACCCCCAAAACTGGAAGAAAATCCCCCAAAACCAGAGATCCACCCCAAAACCACACTACACCTACCTGATGTTCTCCAAAACCCACAATCCAATCCTATTTAACATAATGACAAACAAGAACACAAAAAAAACTAATGGAGACCCCAAAACACGTCAAAAACACCCCAAAAAATATCGGCATCACCCCCAAAACTGGAAGAAAATACACCAAAATCATAGATCCACCCCAAAACCACCCTACACCTACCTGATGTTCTCCAAAACCCACAATTTACCCTTTTCCAACACGATGACCAACGAGAACCCAACAAAACCCAACAGAGACCCCAAAAAACGTCAAAAACACCCCAAACAAGAACGGCATCACCCCCAAAACTCGAAGAAAATCCGCCAAAACCATAGATCCACCCCAAAACCACCCTAAACCTACCTGATCTTCTCCAAAACCCACAATCCACTCCTATTTAACATAATGACAAACAAGAACACAACAAAACCTAATGGAGACCCCAAAACACGTCAAAAACACCCCAACAAATATCGGCATCACACCCAAAACTGGAAGAAAATCCGCCAAAACCATAGATCCACCCCAAAACCACCCTAAACCTACCTGATCTTCTCCAAAACCCACAATTTACCCTTTTCGACCATAATGACCAATGAGAACACAACAAAACCCAATGGAGACCTCAAAAAACGTCAAAAACACCCCAAACATGAACGGCATCACCCCCAAAATTGGAAGAAAATCCGCCAAAATCATAGATCCACCCCAAAGACACCCTAAACCTACCTGATGTTCTCCAAAAACAACAATTTACACTTTTCCAACACGATGACAAACAAGAACCCAACAAAACCCAACGGAGACCCCAAAAAACGTCAAAAACACCCCAAACAAGAACGGCATCAACCCCAAAACTGGAAGAAAATCCGCCAAAACCATAGATCCACCCCAAAACCACCCTAAACCTACCTGATGTTCTCCAAAACCCACAATCCACTCCTATTTAACATAATGACAAACAAGAACACAAAAAAACCTAATGGAGACCCCAAAACACGTCAAAAACACCCCAAAAAATATCGGCATCACCCCCAAAACTGGAAGAAAATACACCAAAACCATAGATCCACCCCAAAACCACCCTAAACCTACCTGATGTTCTCCAAAACCCACAATTTACACTTTTCCAACATGATGACCAACGAGAGCACAACAAAACCCAACGGAGACCCCAAAAAACGTCAAAAACACCCCAAACAAGAACGGCATCACCCCCAAAACTGGAAGAAAATCCCCTAAAACCATAGATCCACCCCAAAGACACCCTAAACCTACCTGATGTTCTCCTAATCCCAAAGCACACTCCCAACCACCATTAGACGCATTAGGAACTCAACGAAACGCAACGGAAACCCCAAAACACTTCAAAATCACACGAAGAAAGGAGAGGATCACTCTCCAAAATAGAAGAAAACCCCAAATACCATGAATCCACGCGAAAAGTCCCCCTAAACCTACCTGAAGTTCTCCAAAACCAGCAATTTACACTTTTCCAACATGATGACCACGGAAAACCAAACGAAACCCAACGGAGACCCCAAAACACATCAAAAACACCACAAAAATCAACCCAGATACTAAAAAAAATAATAATAATAATAAAAAAAAATGCCAGGATTTAAACCTAAAAAAACCCTTAAAACCTACCTGATGTTCTGCAAAACCCACAATCCACTCCTATTTAATATAATGACAAACAAGAACCCAACAAAACCCAACGGAGACCCCAAAAAACGTTAAAAACACCCCAAAACAAGAACGGCATCACCCCCAAAACTCGAAGAAAATCCGCCAAAACCATAGATCCACCCCAAAACCACCCTAAACCTACCTGATGTTCTCCAAAACCCCACAATCCACACCTATTTAACATAATGACCAACAAGAACACAACAAAACCCAACGGAGACCCCAAAACACGTCAAAAACACCCCAACAAATATCGGCATCACCCCCAAAACTGGAAGAAAATACGCCAAAACCATAGATCTACCCCAAAACCACCCTACACCTACCTGATGTTCTCCAAAACCCACAATTTACCCTTTTCCAACACGATGACCAACGAGAACCCAACAAAACCCAACAGAGACCCCAAAAACCTTAAAAACACCCCAAACAAGAACGGCATCACCCCCAAAACTGGAAGAAAATCCGCCAAAACCATAGATCCACCCCAAAACCACCCTAAACCTACCTGATGTTCTCCAAAACCCACAATCCACACCTATTTAACATAATGACAAACAAGAACACAACAAAACCTAATGGAGACCCCAAAACACGTCAAAAACACCCCAAAAAATATCGGCATCACCCCCAAAACTGGAAGAAAATACACCAAAACCATAGATCCACCCCAAAACCACCCTAAACCTACCTGATGTTCTCCAAAACCCACAATTTACCCTTTTCCAACATGATGACCAACAAGAACCCAACAAAACCCAACGGAGACCACAAAACACGTTAAAAACACCCCAAAAAAGAACGGCATCACCCCCAAAACTGGAAGAAAACCCCAAATACCATAGATCCACCCCAAGGACACCCTAAACCTACCTGATGTTCTCCTAATCCCAAAGCACACTCCCAACCACCATAAAACGCATTAGGAACTCAACGAAACGCAACGGAAACCCCAAAACACTTCAAAATCACACGAAGAAAGGAGAGGATCACTCTCCAAAATAGAAGAAAACCCCAAATACCATGAATCCACGCGAAAAGTCCCCCCTAAACCTACCTGAAGTTCTCCAAAACCCACAATTTACACTTTTACAACACGATGATCATGGAAAACCAAATGAAACCCAACAGATACCCCAAAACACGTCAAAAACAACACAGAAAGTCCAGGATCATCCCCCCCCAAAAAAAAAAAAACAAAAAA
This sequence comes from Aythya ferina, assembly GCF_964211825.1. Classification (NCBI taxonomy): domain Eukaryota; kingdom Metazoa; phylum Chordata; class Aves; order Anseriformes; family Anatidae; genus Aythya; species Aythya ferina. The sequence continues at coordinate 114,975 of NW_028181329.1, forward strand.
AAACTGATTACCTATATCCACCCCAAAACCACCCTAAACCTACCTGATGTTCTCCAAAACCCACAATTTACATTTTTCCACCATGATGACCAACGAGAAATCAACAAAACCAAACAGAGACCACAAAAACATTAAAAAACAACCCAAACAAAAATGGCATCACCCCCAAAACTGGAAGAAAATCCCCCAAAACCATAGATCCACCCCAAAACCACCCTAAAACTACCTGATCTTCTCCAAAACCCACAATCCACTCCTATTTAACATAATGACAAACAAGAACACAAAAAAAACTAATGGAGACCCCAAAACACGTCAAAAACACCCCAAAAAATATCGGCATCACCCCCAAAACTGGAAGAAAATACACCAAAACCATAGATCCACCCCAAAACCACCCTAAACCTACCGGATGTTCTCCAAAACCCACAATTTACCCTTTTCCAACATGATGACCAACGAGAACCCAACAAAACCCAACGGAGACCCCAAAACACGTTAAAAACACCCAAAAAAAGAACGGCATCACCCCCAAAATTGGAAGAAAATACGCCAAATACCATAGATCCACCCCAAGGACACCCTAAACCTACCTGATGTTCTCCTAATCCCAAAGCACACTCCCAACCACCATAAAACGCATTAGGAACTCAACGAAACGCAACGGAAACCCCAAAACACTTCAAAATCACACGAAGAAAGGAGAGGATCACTCTCCAAAATAGAAGAAAACCCCAAATACCATGAATCCACGCGAAAAGTCCCCCTAAACCTACCTGATGTTCTCCAAAACCCACAATTTACCCTTTTACAACACGATGACCATGGAAAACCAAATGAAACACAACGGAGACCCCAAAACACGTCAAAAAAAACACAAAAAGTCCAGGATCATCCCCCCCCCGCCCCCCAAAAAAAAAAAAAAAACTGATTACCATATATCCACCCCAAAACCACCCTAAACCTACCTGATATTCTACAAAACCCACAATTTACACTTTTCCACCATGATGACCAACGAGAACCCAACAAAACCAAACAGAGACACCAAAAACCTTAAAAAACACCCCAAACAAAAATGGCATCACAAACAGAACTGGAAGAAAATCCGCCAAAACCATAGATCCACAGCAAAACCACCCTACACCTACATGATGTTCTCCAAAACCCACAATTTACCCTTTTCCAACACGATGACCAACGAGAACCCAACAAAACCCAACAGAGACCCCAAAAAACGTCAAAAACACCCCAAAAAAGAACGGCATCACCCCCAAAACTGGAAGAAAATCCGCCAAAACCATAGATCCACCCCAAAACCACCCTAAACCTACCTGATGTTCTCCAAAACCCACAATCCACACCTATTTAACATAATGACAAACAAGAACACAACAAAACCTAATGGAGACCCCAATACACGTCAAAAACACCCCAAAAAATATCGGCATCACCCCCAAAACTGGTAGAAAATACACCAAAACCATAGATCCACCCCAAAACCACCCTAAACCTACCTGATGTTCTCCAAAACCCACAATTTACACTTTTCCAACATGATGACCAACAAGAACCCAACAAAACCCAACGGAGACCACAAAACACGTTAAAAACACCCCAAAAAAGAACGGCATCACCCCCAAAACTGGAAGAAAACCCCAAATACCATAGATCCACCCCAAGGACACCCTAAACCTACCTGATGTTCTCCTAATCCCAAAGCACACTCCCAACCACCATAAAACGCATTAGGAACTCAACGAAACGCAACGGAAACCCCAAAACACTTCAAAATCACACGAAGAAAGGAGAGGATCACTCTCCAAAATAGAAGAAAACCCCAAATACCATGAATCCACGCGAAAAGTCCCCCTAAACCTACCTGATGTTCTCCAAAACCCACAATTTACACTTTTACAACACGATGACCATGGAAAACCAAATGAAACCCAACAGAGACCCCAAAACACGTCAAAAACAACACAGAAAGTCCAGGATCATCCCCCCCCCAAAAAAAAAAAAAAAAAAAAAACTGATTACCATATATCCACCCCAAAACCACCCTAAACCTACCTGATGTTCTCCAAAACCCACAATTTACACTTTTCGACAATAATGACCAACGAGAACACAACAAAACCCAACGGAGACCCCAAAACACGTCAAAAACAACACAAAAAAGAACAGGATCACGCCAAAATATAGAAGAAAACCCCAAATACCATAGATCCACCCCAAAACCACCCTAAACCTACCTGATGTTCTCCAAAACCCACAATTTACACTTTTCCAACACGATGACCAACGAGAACCCAACAAAACAAACAGAGAACCCAAAAAACGTCAAAAACACCCCAAACAAGAACGGCATCACCCCCAAAACTGGAAGAAAATACGCCAAAACCATAGATCCACCCCAAAACCACCCTAAACCTACCTGATCTTCTCCAAAACCCACAATCCACTCCTATTTAACATAATGACAAACAAGAACACAAAAAAAACTAATGGAGACCCCAAAACACGTCAAAAACACCCCAAAAAATATCGGCATCACCCCCAAAACTGGAAGAAAATCCCCTAAAACCATAGATCCACCCCAAAGACACCCTAAACCTACCTGATGTTCTCCTAATCCCAAAGCACACTCCCAACCACCATAAAACGCATTAGGAACTCAACGAAACGCAACGGAAACCCCAAAACACTTCAAAATCACACGAAGAAAGGAGAGGATCACTCTCCAAAATAGAAGAAAACCCCAAATACCATGAATCCACGCGAAAAGTCCCCCTAAACCTACCTGAAGTTCTCCAAAACCCACAATTTACACTTTTACAACACGATGACCATGGAAAACCAAATGAAACACAACGGAGACCCCAAAACACGTCAAAAACAACACAGAAAGTGCAGGATCATCCCCCCCCCCCAAAAAAAAAAAAAAAAAAAAAACTGAGGACCATATATCCACCCCAAAACCACCCTAAACCTACCTGATCTTCTCCAAAACCCACAATTTACACTTTTCCACCATGATGACCAACGAGAACCCAAAAAAAGCAAACAGAGACCACAAAAACATTAAAAAACAACCCAAACAAAAATGGCATCACCCCCAAAACTGGAAGAAAATCCGCCAAAACCATAGATCCACCCCAAAACCACCCTACACCTACCTGATGTTCTCCAAAACCCACAATCCACTCCTATTTAACATAATGACAAACAAGAACACAAAAAAAACTAATGGAGACCCCAAAACAGGTCAAAAACACCCCAAAAAATATCGGCATCACCCCCAAAACTGGAAGAAAATACACCAAAACAATAGATCCACCCCAAAACCACCCTAAACCTACCTGATGTTCTCCAAAACCCACAATTTACACTTTTCCAACACGATGACCAACAAGAACCCAACAAAACCCAACAGAGACCCCAAAAAACGTCAAAAACACTCCAAACAAGAAAGGCATCACCCCCAAAACTCGAAGAAAATCCGCCAAAACCATAGATCCACCCCAAAACCACCCTAAACCTACCTGATCTTCTCCAAAACCCACAATCCACTCCTATTTAACATAATGACAAACAAGAAAAAAACAAAACCTAATGGAGACCCCAAAACACGTCAAAAACACCCCAACAAATATCGGCATCACCCCCAAAACTGGAAGAAAATCCGCCAAAACCATAGATCCACCCCAAAACCACCCTAAACCTACCTGATCTTCTCCAAAACCCACAATTTACCCTTTTCGACCGTAATGACCAATGAGAACACAACAAAACCCAATGGAGACCCCAAAAAACGTCAAAAACACCCCAAACAAGAACGGCATCACCCCCAAAACTGGAAGAAAATCCGCCAAAATCATAGATCCACCCCAAAGACACCCTAAACCTACCTGATGTTCTCCAAAAACAACAATTTACACTTTTCCAACACGATGACAAACGAGAACCCAACAAAACCCAACAGAGAACCCAAAAAACGTCAAAAACACCCCAAACAAGAACGGCATCACCCCCAAAACTGGAAGAAAACCCCAAATACCATAGATCCACCCCAAAGACACCCTAAACCTACCTGATGTTCTCCTAATCCCAAAGCACACTCCCAACCACCATAAAACACATTAGGAACTCAACGAAACGCAACGGAAACCCCAAAACACTTCAAAATCACACGAAGAAAGGAGAGGATCACTCTCCAAAATAGAAGAAAACCCCAAATACCATGAATCCACGCGAAAAGTCCCCCTAAACCTACCTGAAGTTCTCCAAAACCAGCAATTTACCCTTTTCCAACATGATGACCACGGAAAACCAAACGAAACCCAACGGAGACCCCAAAACACATCAAAAACACCACAAAAATCAACCCAGATACTAAAAAAAAAAAATAATAATAATAAAAAAAAATGCCAGGATTTAAACCTAAAAAAACCCTTAAACCTACCTGATGTTCTGCAAAACCCACAATCCACTCCTATTTAATATAATGACAAACAGGAACCCAACAAAACCCAACGGAGACCCCAAAAAACGTCAAAAACACCCCAAACAAGAACGGCATCAACCCCAAAACTGGAAGAAAATCCGCCAAAACCATAGATCCACCCCAAAACCACCCTAAACCTACCTGAAGTTCTCCAAAACCCACAATCCACTCCTATTTAACATAATGACAAACAAGAACACAAAAAAAACTAATGGAGACCCCAAAACAGGTCAAAAACACCCCAAAAAATATCGGCATCACCCCCAAAACTGGAAGAAAATACACCAAAACCATAGATCCACCCCAAAACCACCCGAAACCTACCTGATGTTCTCCAAAACCCACAATCCACACCTATTTAACATAATGACCAACAAGAACACAACAAAACCTAATGGAGACCCCAAAACACGTTAAAAACACCCCAAACAAGAACGGCATCACCCCCAAAACTGGAAGAAAACCCCAAATACCATAGATCCACCCCAAGGACACCCTAAACCTACCTGATGTTCTCCTAATCCCAAAGCACACTCCCAACCACCATAAAACGCATTAGGAACTCAACGAAACGCAACGGAAACCCCAAAACACTTCAAAATCACACGAAGAAAGGAGAGGATCACTCTCCAAAATAGAAGAAAACCCCAAATACCATGAATCCACGCGAAAACTCCCCCTAAACCTACCTGAAGTTCTCCAAAACCCACAATTTACACTTTTACAACACGATGACAATGGAAAACCAAATGAAACACAACGGAGACCCCAAAACACGTCAAAAACAACACAGAAAGTCCAGGATCATCCCCCCCCCCAAAAAAAAAAAAACAAAAAAAAACTGAGTACCATATATCCACCCCAAAACCACCCTAAACCTACCTGATATTCTACAAAACCCACAATTTACATTTTTCCACCATGATGACCAACGAGAAATCAACAAAACCAAACAGAGACCACAAAAACATTAAAAAACAACCCAAACAAAAATGGCATCACCCCCAAAACTGGAAGAAAATCCCCCAAAACCATAGATCCACCCCAAAACCACCCTAAAACTACCTGATCTTCTCCAAAACCCACAATCCACTCCTATTTAACATAATGACAAACAAGAACACAAAAAAACCTAATGGAGACCCCAAAACACGTCAAAAACACCCCAAAAAATATCGGCATCACCCCCAAAACTGGAAGAAAATACACCAAAACCATAGATCCACCCCAAAACCACCCTAAACCTACCGGATGTTCTCCAAAACCCACAATTTACACTTTTCCAACATGATGACCAACGAGAACCCAACAAAACCCAACGGAGACCCCAAAACACGTTAAAAACACCCAAAAAAAGAACGGCATCACCCCCAAAATTGGAAGAAAATACGCCAAATACCATAGATCCACCCCAAGGACACCCTAAACCTACCTGATGTTCTCCTAATCCCAAAGCACACTCCCAACCACCATAAAACGCATTAGGAACTCAACGAAACGCAACGGAAACCCCAAAACACTTCAAAATCACACGAAGAAAGGAGAGGATCACTCTCCAAAATAGAAGAAAACCCCAAATACCATGAATCCACGCGAAAAGTCCCCCTAAACCTACCTGATGTTCTCCAAAACCCACAATTTACCCTTTTACAACACGATGACCATGGAAAACCAAATGAAACACAACGGAGACCCCAAAACACGTCAAAAAAAACACAAAAAGTCCAGGATCATCCCCCCCCGCCCCCAAAAAAAAAAAAAAAAACTGATTACCATATATCCACCCCAAAACCACCCTAAACCTACCTGATATTCTACAAAACCCACAATTTACACTTTTCCACCATGATGACCAACGAGAAATCAACAAAACCAAACAGAGACACCAAAAACCTTAAAAAACACCCCAAACAAAAATGGCATCACAAACAGAACTGGAAGAAAATCCGCCAAAACCATAGATCCACAGCAAAACCACCCTACACCTACATGATGTTCTCCAAAACCCACAATTTACCCTTTTCCAACACGATGACCAACGAGAACCCAACAAAACCCAACAGAGACCCCAAAAAACGTCAAAAACACCCCAAACAAGAACGGCATCACCCCCAAAACTGGAAGAAAATCCGCCAAAACCATAGATCCACCCCAAAACCACCCTAAACCTACCTGATGTTCTCCAAAACCCACAATCCACACCTATTTAACATATTGACAAACAAGAACACAACAAAACCTAATGGAGACCCCAAAACACGTCAAAAACAACACAAAAAATATCGGCATCACCCCCAAAACTGGAAGAAAATACACCAAAACCATAGATCCACCCCAAAACCACCCTAAACCTACCTGATGTTCTCCAAAACCCACAATTTACACTTTTCCAACACGATGACCAACAAGAACCCAACAAAACCCAACGGAGACCACAAAACACGTTAAAAACACCCCAAAAAAGAACGGCATCACCCCCAAAACTGGAACAAAACCCCAAATACCATAGATCCACCCCAAGGACACCCTAAACCTACCTGATGTTCTCCTAATCCCAAAGCACACTCCCAACCACCATAAAACGCATTAGGAACTCAACGAAACGCAACGGAAACCCCAAAACACTTCAAAATCACACGAAGAAAGGAGAGGATCACTCTCCAAAATAGAAGAAAACCCCAAATACCATGAATCCACGCGAAAAGTCCCCCTAAACCTACCTGAAGTTCTCCAAAACCCACAATTTACCCTTTTACAACACGATGACCATGGAAAACCAAATGAAACCCAACAGAGACCCCAAAACACGTCAAAAACAAAACAAAAAGTCCAGGATCATCCCCCCACCCCCCCCAAAAAAAAAAAAAACTGATTACCATATATCCACCCCAAAACCACCCTAAACCTACCTGATGTTCTCCAAAACCCACAATTTACACTTTTCGACCATAATGACCAACGAGAACACAACAAAACCCAACGGAGACCCCAAAACACGTCAAAAACACCCCAAACAAGAACGGCATCACCCCCAAAACTGGAAGAAAATCCCCTAAAACCATAGATCCACCCCAAAGACACCCTAAACCTACCTGATGTTCTCCTAATCCCAAAGCACACTCCCAACCACCATAAAACGCATTAGGAACTCAACGAAACGCAACGGAAACCCCAAAACACTTCAAAATCACACGAAGAAAGGAGAGGATCACTCTCCAAAATAGAAGAAAACCCCAAATACCATGAATCCACGCGAAAAGTCCCCCTAAACCTACCTGAAGTTCTCCAAAACCAGCAATTTACCCTTTTCCAACATGATGACCACGGAAAACCAAACGAAACCCAACGGAGACCCCAAAACACATCAAAAACACCACAAAAATCAACCCAGATACTAAAAAAAAAAATAATAATAATAAAAAAAAATGCCAGGATTTAAACCTAAAAAAACCCTTAAACCTACCTGATGTTCTCCAAAACCCACAATCCACTCCTATTTAATATAATGACAAACAAGAACCCAACAAAACCCAACGGAGACCCCAAAAAACGTCAAAAACACCCCAAACAAGAACGGCATCACCCCCAAAACTCAAAGAAAATCCGCCAAAACCATAGATCCACCCCAAAACCACCCTAAACCTACCTGATCTTCTCCAAAACCCACAATCCACACCTATTTAACATAATGACCAACAAGAACACAACAAAACCTAATGGAGACCACAAAACACGTCAAAAACACCCCAAAAAATATCGGCATCACCCCCAAAACTGGAAGAAAATACACCAAAACCATAGATCCACCCCAAAACCACCCGAAACCTACCTGATGTTCTCCAAAACCCACAATTTACCCTTTTCCAACATGATGACCAACAAGAACCCAACAAAACCCAACGGAGACCCCAAAACACGTTAAAAACACCCCAAAAAAGAACGGCATCACCCCCAAAACTGGAAGAAAACCCCAAATACCATAGATCCACCCCAAGGACACCCTAAACCTACCTGACGTTCTCCTAATCCCAAAGCACACTCCCAACCACCATAAAACGCATTAGGAACTCAACGAAACGCAACGGAAACCCCAAAACACTTCAAAATCACACGAAGAAAGGAGAGGATCACTCTCCAAAATAGAAGAAAACCCCAAATACCATGAATCCACGCGAAAAGTCCCCCTAAACCTACCTGAAGTTCTCCAAAACCCACAATTTACACTTTTACTACACGATGACCATGGAAAACCAAATGAAACACAACGGAGAACCCAAAACACGTCAAAAACAACACAGAAAGTCCAGGATCATCCCCCCCCCAAAAAAAAAAAAAAAAACAAACTGAGTACCATATATCCACCACAAAACCACCCTAAACCTACCTGATATTCTACAAAACCCACAATTTACACTTTTCCACCATGATGACCAACGAGAACCCAACAAAACCAAACAGAGACCACAAAAACATTAAAAAACAACCCAAACAAAAATGGCATCACCCCCAAAACTCGAAGAAAATCCCGCAAAACCATAGATCCACCCCAAAACCACCCTAAACCTACCTGATGTTCTCCAAAACCCACAATCCACTCCTATTTAACATAATGACAAACAAGAACACAAAAAAAACTAATGGAGACCCCAAAACACGTCAAAAACACCCCAAAAAATATCGGCATCACCCCCAAAATTGGAAGAAAATACACCAAAACCATAGATCCACCCCAAAACCACCCGAAACCTACCTGATGTTCTCCAAAACCCACAATTTACCCTTTTCCACCATAATGACCAACGAGAACCCAACAAAACCCAACAGAGAACCCAAAAAACGTCAAAAACACCCCAAACAAGAACGGCATCACCCCCAAAACTCGAAGAAAATCCGCCAAAACCATAGATCCACCCCAAAACCACCCTAAACCTACCTGATCTTCTCCAAAACCCACAATCCACTCCTATTTAACATAATGACAAACAAGAACACAACAAAACCTAATGGAGACCCCAAAACACGTCAAAAACACCCCAACAAATATCGGCATCACCCCCAAAACTGGAAGAAAATACGCCAAAACCATAGATCCACCCCAAAACCACCCGAAACCTACCTGATGTTCTCCAAAACCCACAATTTAAAATTTTCGACCATAATGACCAACGAGAACACAACAAAACCCAACGGAGACCCCAAAACACGTCAAAAACACCCCAAACAAGAACGGCATCACCCCCAAAATTGGAAGAAAATCCCCTAAAACCATAGATCCACCCCAAAACCACCCGAAACCTACCTGATGTTCTCCAAAACCCACAATTTACCCTTTTCCAACACGATGACCAACGAGAACCCAACAAAACCCAACAGAGACCCCAAAAAACGTCAAAAACACCCCAAACAAGAACGGCATCACCCCCAAAACTGGAAGAAAACCCCAAATACCATAGATCCACCCCAAAGACACCCTAAACCTACCTGATATTCTACAAAACCCACAATTTACACTTTTCCACCATGATGACCAACGAGAACCCAACAAAACCAAACAGAGACCACAAAAACATTAAAAAAAAAAAAACAAACAAAAATGGCATCACCCCCAAAACTGGAAGAAAATCCCCCAAAACCATAGATCCACCCCAAAACCACCCTAAACCTACCTGATGTTCTCCAAAACCCACAATCCACTCCTATTTAACATAATGACAAACAAGAACCCAACAAAAACCTAATGGAGACCCCAAAACACGTCAAAAACACCCAAAAAATATCGGCATCACCCCCAAAATTGGAAGAAAATACACCAAAACCATAGATCCACCCCAAAACCACCCGAAACCTACCTGATGTTCTCCAAAACCCACAATTTACCCTTTTCCACCATAATGACCAACGAGAACACAACAAAACCCAACAGAGAACCCAAAAACGTCAAAAACACCCCAAACCAAGAACGGCATCACCCCCAAAACTGGAAGAAAATCCGCCAAAACCATAGATCCACCCCAAAACCACCCTAAACCTACCTGATCTTCTCCAAAACCCACAATCCACTCCTATTTAACATAATGACAAACAAGAACCCAACAAAACATAATGGAGACCCCAAAACACGTCAAAAACACCCCAACAAATATCGGCATCACCCCCAAAACTGGAAGAAAATACGCCAAAACCATAGATCCACCCCAAAACCACCCGAAACCTACCTGATGTTCTCCAAAACCCACAATTTACAATTTCCGACCATAATGACCAACGAGAACACAACAAAACCCAACGGAGACCCAAAACACGTCAAAAACACCCCAAACAAGAACGGCATCACCCCCAAAATTGGAAGAAAATCCCCTAAAACATAGATCCACCCTAAAACCACCCGAAACCTACCTGATGTTCTCCTAATCCCAAAGCACACTCCCAACCACCATAAAACGCATTAGGAACTCAACGAAACGCAACGGAAACCCCAAAACACTTCAAAATCACACGAAGAAAGGAAAGGATCACTCTCCAAAATAGAAGAAAACCCCAAATACCATGAATCCACGCGAAAAGTCCCCCTAAACCTACCTGAAGTTCTCCAAAACCAGCAATTTACACTTTTCCAACATGATGACCACGGAAAACCAAACGAAACCCAACGGAGACCCCAAAACACATCAAAAACACCACAAAAATCAACCCAGATACTAAAAAAAAAAATAATAATAATAAAAAAAAATGCCAGGATTTAAACCTAAAAAAACCCTTAAACCTACCTGATGTTCTGCAAAACCCACAATCCACTCCTATTTAATATAATGACAAACAAGAACCCAACAAAACCCAACGGAGACCCCAAAAACGTCAAAAACACCCCAAACAAGAACGGCATCACCCCCAAAACTCGAAGAAAATCCGCCAAAACCATAGATCCACCCCAAAACCCACCCTAAACCTACCTGATGTTCTCCAAACCCACAATTTACCCTTTTCCAACACGATGACAAACGAGAACCCAACAAAACCCAACAGAGACCTCAAAAAACGTCAAAAACACCCCAAACAAGAACGGCATCACCCCAAAATTGGAAGAAAACCCCAAATACCATAGATCCACCCCAAGGACACCCTAAACCTACCTGATGTTCTCCTAATCCCAAAGCACACTCCCAACCACCATAAAACGCATTAGGAACTCAACGAAACGCAACGGAAACCCCAAAACACTTCAAAATCACACGAAGAAAGGAGAGGATCACTCTCCAAAATAGAAGAAAACCCCAAATACCATGAATCCACTCGAAAAGTCCCCCTAAACCTACCTGAAGTTCTCCAAAACCCACAATTTACACTTTTACAACACGATGACCATGGAAAACCAAATGAAACACAACGGAGACCCCAAAACACGTCAAAAACAACACAAAACTCCAGGATCATCCCCCCCCCCCGAAAAAAAAAAAAAAAAAAAAAAAAAAACTGAGTACCATATATCCACCCCAAAACCACCCTAAACCTACCTGATATTCTACAAAACCCACAATTTACACTTTTCCACCATGATGACCAACGAGAACCAAACAAAACCAAACAGAGACCCCCAAAACATTAAAAAACACCCCAAACAAAAATGGCATCAACCCCAAAATTGGAAGAAAATCCCGCAAAACCATAGATCCACCCCAAAACCACCCTAAACCTACCTGATGTTCTCCAAGACCCACAATTTACACTTTTCCACCATAATGACCAACGAGAACCCAACAAAACCCAACAGAGACCCCAAAAAACGTCAAAAACACCCCAAACAAGAACGGCATCACCCCCAAAACTCGAAGAAAATCCGCCAAAACCATAGATCCTCTCCAAAACCACCCTAAACCTACCTGATCTTCTCCAAAACCCACAATCCACTCCTATTTAACATAATGACAAACAAGAACCCAACAAAACATAATGGAGACCCCAAAACACGTCAAAAACACCCCAACAAATATCGGCATCACCCCCAAAACTGGAAGAAAATACGCCAAAACCATAGATCCACCCCAAAACCACCCGAAACCTACCTGATGTTCTCCAAAACCCACAATTTACCCTTTTCCACCATAATGACCAACGAGAACCCAACAAAACCAAACAGAGACGCCAAAACACGTCAAAAACAACACAAAAAAAAAAACAGGATCACGCCAAAAAATAGAAGAAAACCCCAAATACCATAGATCCACCCTAAAACCACCCTAAACCTTCCTGATGTTCTCCAAAACCCACAATTTACACTTTTCCAACACGATGACCAACGAGAACCCAACAAAACCCAACAGAGACCCCAAAAAACGTCAAAAACACCCCAAACAAAAACGGCATCACCCCCAAAACTCGAAGAAAATCCGCCAAAACCATAGATCCACCCCAAAACCACCCTAAACCTACCTGATGTTCTCCAAAACCCACAATCCACTCCTATTTAACATAAAGACAAACAAGAACCCAACAAAACCTAATGGAGACCCCAAAACACGTCAAAAACAACACAAAAAAGAACAGGATCACGCCAAAAAATAGAAGAAAACCACAAATACCATAGATCCACCCTAAAACCACCCGAAACCTTCCTGATGTTCTCCAAAACCCACAATTTACACTTTTCCAACACGATGACAAACGAGAACCCAACAAAACCCAACAGAGACCCCAAAAAACGTCAAAAACACCCCAAACAAGAACGGCATCACCGCCAAAATTGGAAGAAAATACGCCAAAACCATAGATCCACCCCAAAACCACCCTACACCTACCTGATGTTCTCCAAAACCCACAATCCACTCCTATTTAACATAAAGACAAACAAGAACCCAACAAAACCTAATGGAGATGCCAAAACACGTCAAAAACACCCCAACAAAAATCGGCATCACCCCCAAAACTCGAAGAAAATCCGCCAAAACCATAGATCCACCCCAAAACCACCCTAAACCTACCTGATCTTCTCCAAAACCCACAATTTACCCTTTTCCACCATAATGACCAACGAGAACCCAACAAAACCAAACAGAGACGCCAAAACACGTCAAAAACAACACAAAAAAAAAACAGGATCACGCCAAAAAATAGAAGAAAACCCCAAATACCATAGATCCACCCTAAAACCACCCTAAACCTTCCTGATGTTCTCCAAAACCCACAATTTACCCTTTTCCACCATAATGACCAACGAGAACCCAACAAAACCCAACAGAGAACCCAAAAAACGTCAAAAACACCCCAAACAAGAACGGCATCACCCCCAAAATTGGAAGAAAATACGCCAAAACCATAGATCCACCCCAAAACCACCCTACACCTACCTGATGTTCTCCAAAACCCACAATCCACTCCTATTTAACATAAAGACAAACAAGAACCCAACAAAACCTAATGGAGATGCCAAAACACGTCAAAAACACCCCAACAAATATCGGCATCACCCCCAAAACTCGAAGAAAATCCGCCAAAACCATAGATCCACCCCAAAACCACCCTAAACCTACCTGATCTTCTCCAAAACCCACAATCCACTCCTATTTAACATAATGACAAACAAGAACACAACAAAACCTAATGGAGACCCCAAAACACGTCAAAAACACCCCAAAAAATATCGGCATCACCCCCAAAACTGGAAGAAAATACGCCAAAACCATAGATCCACCCCAAAACCACCCGAAACCTACCTGATCTTCTCCAAAACCCACAATTTACACTTTTCCACCATGATGACCAACGAGAACCCAACAAAACCAAACAGAGACCCCAAAACACGTCAAAAACAACACAAAAAAGAACAGGATCACGCCAAAAAATAGAAGAAAACCCCAAATACCATAGATCCACCCCAAAACCACCCTAAACCTTCCTGATGTTCTCCAAAACCCACAATCCACTCCTATTTAACATAATGACAAACAAGAACCCAACAAAACCTAATGGAGACCCCAAAACACGTCAAAAACACCCCAACAAATATCGGCATCACCCCCAAAACTAGAAGAAAATACGCCAAAACCATAGATCCACCCCAAAACCACCCTAAACCTACCTGATGTTCTCCAAAACCCACAATTTACCCTTTTCCAACACGATGACCAACGAGAACCCAACAAAACCCAACAGAGACCCCAAAAAACGTCAAAAACACCCCAAACAAGAACGGCATCACCCCCAAAACTCGAAGAAAATCCGCCAAAACCATAGATCCACCCCAAAACCACCCTAAACCTACCTGATCTTCTCCAAAACCCACAATCCACTCCTATTTAACATAATGACAAACAAGAACCCAACAAAACCTAATGGAGACCCCAAAACACGTCAAAAACACCCCAAAAAATATCGGAATCACCCCCAAAACTGGAAGAAAATACGCCAAAACCATAGATCAAACCCAAAACCACTCTAAACCTACCTGATGTTCTCCAAAACCCACAATTTACCCTTTTCCAACACGATGACAAACGAGAACCCAACAAAACCCAACAGAGACCCCAAAAAACGTCAAAAACACCCCAAACAAGAACGGCATCACCCCCAAAATTGGAAGAAAATACGCCAAAACCATAGATCCACCCCAAAACCACCCGAAACCTACCTGATCTTCTCCAAAACCCACAATCCACTCCTATTTAACATAATGACCAACAAGAACACAACAAAACCCAACGGAGACCCCAAAACACGTCCTAAACACCGCAAAAATAAACAGGATCATGCCAAAAATTAGAAGAAAACCCCAAATACCATAGATCGACCCCAAAGACACCCTAAACCTACCTGATGTTCTCCAAAACCCACAATTTACCCTTTTCCACCATAATGACCAACGAGAGCCCAACAAAACCAAACAGAGACGCCAAAACACGTCAAAAACAACACAAAAAAAAAACAGGATCACGCCAAAAAATAGAAGAAAACCCCAAATACCATAGATCCACCCTAAAACCACCCTAAACCTTCCTGATGTTCTCCAAAACCCACAATTTACCCTTTTCCAACACGATGACAAACGAGAACCCAACAAAACCCAACAGAGAACCCAAAAAACGTCAAAAACACCCCAAACAAGAACGGCATCACCCCCAAAATTGGAAGAAAATCCGCCAAAACCATAGATCCACCCCAAAACCACCCTAAACTTACCTGATGTTCTCCAAAACCCACAATCCACTCCTATTTAACATAAAGACAAACAAGAACCCAACAAAACCTAATGGAGACCCCAAAACACGTCAAAAACAACACA
Organism: Aythya ferina; assembly: GCF_964211825.1. NCBI lineage: Eukaryota > Metazoa > Chordata > Aves > Anseriformes > Anatidae > Aythya > Aythya ferina. The sequence continues at coordinate 130,754 of NW_028181329.1, forward strand.
AAAAAGAACAGGATCACGCCAAAAAATAGAAGAAAACCACAAATACAATAGATCCACCCTAAAACCACCCTAAACCTTCCTGATGTTCTCCAAAACCCACAATTTACACTTTTCCAACACGATGACAAACGAGAACCCAACAAAACCCAACGGAGACCCCAAAAAACGTCAAAAACACCCCAAACAAGAACGGCATCACCCCCAAAATTGGAAGAAAATACGCCAAAACCATAGATCCACCCCAAAACCACCCTACACCTACCTGATGTTCTCCAAAACCCACAATCCACTCCTATTTAACATAAAGACAAACAAGAACCCAACAAAACCTAATGGAGATGCCAAAACACGTCAAAAACACCCCAACAAATATCGGCATCACCCCCAAAACTCGAAGAAAATCCGCCAAAACCATAGATCCACCCCAAAAACACCCTAAACCTACCTGATCTTCTCCAAAACCCACAATTTACCCTTTTCCACCATAATGACCAACGAGAACCCAACAAAACCAAACAGAGACGCCAAAACACGTCAAAAACAACACAAAAAAAAAACAGGATCACGCCAAAAAATAGAAGAAAACCCCAAATACCATAGATCCACCCTAAAACCACCCTAAACCTACCTGATCTTCTCCAAAACCCACAATCCACTCCTATTTAACATAATGACAAACAAGAACCCAACAAAACCAAACAGAGACCCCAAAACACGTCAAAAACACCCCAAAAAATATCGGCATCACCCCCAAAACTGAAAGAAAATACACCAAAACCATAGATCCACCCCAAAACCACCCTAAACCTACCTGATGTTCTCCAAAACCCACAATTTACCCTTTTCCAACACGATGACCAACGAGAACCCAACAAAACCCAACAGAGACCCCAAAAAACGTCAAAAACACCCCAAACAAGAACGGCATCACCCCCAAAACTCGAAGAAAATCCGCCAAAACCATAGATCCACCCCAAAACCACCCTACACCTACCTGATCTTCTCCAAAACCCACAATCCACTCCTATTTAACATAATGACAAACAAGAACACAACAAAACCTAATGGAGACCCCAAAACACGTCAAAAACAACACAAAAAATATCGGCATCACCCCCAAAACTGGAAGAAAATCCGCCAAAACCATAGATCCACCCCAAAACCACCCTACACCTACCTGATGTTCTCCAAAACGCACAATTTACCCTTTTCCAACACGATGACCAACGAGAACCCAACAAAACCCAACAGAGACCCCATAAAACGTCAAAAACATCCCAAACAAGAACGGCATCACCCCCAAAACTCGAAGAAAATCCGCCAAAACCATAGATCCACCCCAAAACCACCCTAAACCTACCTGATCTTCTCCAAAACCCACAATCCACTACTATTTAACATAATGACAAACAAGAACTCAACAAAACCTAATGGAGACCCCAAAACACGTCAAAAACACCCCAACAACTATCGGCATCACCCCCAAAATTGGAAGAAAATCCGCCAAAACCATAGATCCACCCCAAAACCACCCTAAACCTACCTGATCTTCTCCAAAACCCACAATCCACTCCTATTTAACATAATGACAAACAAGAACCCAACAAAACCTAATGGAGACCCCAAAACACGTCAAAAACACCCCAAAAAATATCGGCATCACCCCCAAAACTGGAAGAAAATACGCCAAAACCATAGATCCACCCCAAACCCACCCTACACCTACCTGATGTTCTCCAAAACCCACAATCCACTCCTATTTAACATAATGACAAACAAGAACACAACAAAACCTAATGGAGATGCCAAAACACGTCAAAAACACCCCAACAAATATCGGCATCACCCCCAAAACTGGAAGAAAATACGCCAAAACCATAGATCCACCCCAAAACCACCCGAAACCTACCTGATGTTCTCCAAAACCCACAATTTACCCTTTTCCACCATAATGACCAACGAGAACCCAACAAAACCAAACAGAGACGCCAAAACACGTCAAAAACAACACAAAAAAAAAACAGGATCACGCCAAAAAATAGAAGAAAACCCCAAATACCATAGATCCACCCTAAAACCACCCTAAACCTTCCTGATGTTCTCCAAAACCCACAATTTACCCTTTTCCAACACGATGACAAACGAGAACCCAACAAAACCCAACAGAGACCCCAAAAAACGTCAAAAACACCCCAAACAAAAACGGCATCACCCCCAAAATTGGAAGAAAATCCGCCAAAACCATAGATCCACCCCAAAACCACCCTAAACCTACCTGATGTTCTCCAAAACCCACAATCCACTCCTATTTAACATAAAGACAAACAAGAACCCAACAAAACCTAATGGAGACCCCAAAACACGTCAAAAACAACACAAAAAAGAACAGGATCACGCCAAAAAATAGAAGAAAACCACAAATACCATAGATCCACCCTAAAACCACCCTAAACCTTCCTGATGTTCTCCAAAACCCACAATTTACACTTTTCCAACACGATGACAAACGAGAACCCAACAAAACCCAACAGAGACCCCAAAAAACGTCAAAAACACCCCAAACAAGAACGGCATCACCGCCAAAATTGGAAGAAAATACGCCAAAACCATAGATCCACCCCAAAACCACCCTACACCTACCTGATGTTCTCCAAAACCCACAATCCACTCCTATTTAACATAAAGACAAACAAGAACCCAACAAAACCTAATGGAGATGCCAAAACACGTCAAAAACACCCCAACAAAAATCAGCATCACCCCCAAAACTCGAAGAAAATCCGCCAAAACCATAGATCCACCCCAAAAACACCCTAAACCTACCTGATCTTCTCCAAAACCCACAATTTACCCTTTTCCACCATAATGACCAACGAGAACCCAACAAAGCCAAACAGAGACGCCAAAACACGTCAAAAACAACACAAAAAAAAAACAGGATCACGCCAAAAAATAGAAGAAAACCCCAAATACCATAGATCCACCCTAAAACCACCCTAAACCTACCTGATCTTCTCCAAAACCCACAATCCACTCCTATTTAACATAATGACAAACAAGAACCCAACAAAACCAAACAGAGACCCCAAAACACGTCAAAAACACCCCAAAAAATATCGGCATCACCCCCAAAACTGAAAGAAAATACACCAAAACCATAGATCCACCCCAAAACCACCCTAAACCTACCTGATGTTCTCCAAAACCCACAATTTACCCTTTTCCAACACGATGACCAACGAGAACCCAACAAAACCCAACAGAGACCCCAAAAAACGTCAAAAACACCCCAAACAAGAACGGCATCACCCCCAAAACTCGAAGAAAATCCGCCAAAACCATAGATCCACCCCAAAACCACCCTAAACCTACCTGATCTTCTCCAAAACCCACAATCCACTCCTATTTAACATAATGACAAACAAGAACACAACAAAACCTAATGGAGACCCCAAAACACGTCAAAAACACCCCAAAAAATATCGGCATCACCCCCAAAACTGGAAGAAAATACGCCAAAACCATAGATCCACCCCAAAACCACCCGAAACCTACCTGATGTTCTACAAAACCCACAATTTACACTTTTCCACCATGATGACCAACGAGAACCCAACAAAACCAAACAGAGACCCCAAAACACGTCAAAAACAACACAAAAAAGAACAGGATCACGCCAAAAAATAGAAGAAAACCACAAATACCATAGATCCACCCCAAAACCACCCGAAACCTTCCTGATGTTCTCCAAAACCCACAATTTACCCTTTTCCAACACGATGACAAACGAGAACCCAACAAAACCCAACAGAGACCCCAAAAAAGTCAAAAACACCCCAAACAAGAACGGCATCACCCCCAAAACTCGAAGAAAATACGCCAAAACCATAGATCCACCCCAAAACCACCCGAAACCTACCTGATCTTCTCCAAAACCCACAATCCACTCCTATTTAACATAATGACAAACAAGAACCCAACAAAACCTAATGGAGACCCCAAAACACGTCAAAAACACCCCAACAAATATCGGCATCACCCCCAAAAATGGAAGAAAATACGCCAAAACCATAGATCCACCCCAAAACCACCCTAAACCTACCTGATGTTCTCCAAAACCCACAATTTACCCTTTTCCAACACGATGACCAACGAGAACCCAACAAAACCCAACAGAGACCCCAAAAAAGTCAAAAACACCCCAAACAAGAACGGCATCACCCCCAAAACTCGAAGAAAATACGCCAAAACCATAGATCCACCCCAAAACCACCCTACACCTACCTGATCTTCTCCGAAACCCACAATCCACTCCTATTTAACATAATGACAAACAAGAACCCAACAAAACCTAATGGAGACCCCAAAACACGTCAAAAACACCCCAAAAAATATCGGAATCACCCCCAAAACTGGAAGAAAATACGCCAAAACCATAGATCAAACCCAAAACCACCCTAAACCTACCTGATGTTCTCCAAAACCCACAATTTACCCTTTTCCACCATAATGACCAACGAGAACCCAACAAAACCAAACAGAGACCCCAAAACACGTCAAAAACAACACAAAAAAGAACAGGATCACGCCAAAAAATAGAAGAAAACCCCAAATACCATAGATCCACCCCAAAACCACCCTACACCTACCTGATCTTCTCCAAAACCCACAATTTACACTTTTCCAACACGATGACAAACGAGAACCCAACAAAACCCAACAGAGACCCCAAAAAACGTCAAAAACACCCCAAACAAGAACGGCATCACCCCCAAAATTGGAAGAAAATACGCCAAAACCATAGATCCACCCCAAAACCACCCTAAACCTACCTGATGTTCTCCAAAACCCACAATCCACTCCTATTTAACATAATGACCAACAAGAACACAACAAAACCCAACGGAGACCCCAAAACACGTCCTAAACACCGCAAAAATAAACAGGATCATGCCAAAAATTAGAAGAAAACCCCAAATACCATAGATCGACCCCAAAGACACCCTAAACCTACCTGATGTTCTCCAAAACCCACAATTTACACTTTTTCACAAGGATGACGAACAAGAACCAAACTAAAACCCAAAGGAGAACCCAGAACACGTCAAAAACACAACTAAATAAAACGAGATAACCCCCAAAACTGAAAGAAAATACCCCAAAATCATAGATACACGCCAAAACCACCCTAAACCTACCTGATGTTCTCCAAACCCCACAATTTACACTTTTCCAACACGATGACCAACGAGAACCCAACAAAACCCAACAGGGACCCCAAAAAACGTCAAAAACACCCCAAACAAGAACGGCATCACCCCCAAAACTGGAAGAAAACCCCAAATACCATAGATCCACCCCAAGGACACCCTAAACCTACCTGATGTTCTCCTAATCCCAAAGCACACTTCCAACCACCATAAAACGCATTAGGAACTCAACGAAACGCAACGGAAACCCCAAAACACTTCAAAATCACACGAAGAAAGGAGAGGATCACTCTCCAAAATAGAAGAAAACCCCAAATACCATGAATCCACGCGAAAAGTCCCCCTAAACCTACCTGAAGTTCTCCAAAACCCACAATTTACCCTTTTACAACACGATGACCATGGAAAACCAAATGAAACACAACGGAGACCCCAAAACACGTCAAAAACAACACAAAAACTCCAGGATCATCCCCCCCCCGCCCAAAAAAAAAAAAAAAATAAAAATGAGTACCATATATCCACCCCAAAACCACCCTAAACCTACCTGATATTCTACAAAACCCACAATTTACACTTTTCCACCATGATGACCAACGAGAACCCAACAAAACCAAACAGAGACCCCAAAAACATTAAATAACACCCCAAACAAAAATGGCATCATCCCCAAAACTGGAAGAAAATCCCCCAAAACCATAGATCCACCCCAAAACCACCCTACACCTACCTGATGTTCTCCAAAACCCACAATTTACCCTTTTCCAACACGATGACCAACGAGAACCCAACAAAACCCAACAGAGACCCCAAAACACGTCAAAAACACCCCAAACAAGAACGGCATCACCCCCAAAACTCGAAGAAAATCCGCCAAAACCATAGATCCACCCCAAAACCACCCTAAACCTACCTGATGTTCTCCAAAACCCACAATCCACTCCTATTTAACATAATGACCAACAAGAACACAACAAAACCTAATGGAGACCCCAAAACACGTCAAAAACACCCCAACAAATATAGGCATCACCCCCAAAACTCGAAGAAAATACGCCAAAACCATAGATCCACCCCAAAACCACCATAAACCTACCTGATGTTCTCCAAAACCCACAATTTACCCTTTTCCAACACGATGACCAACGAGAACACAACAAAACCCAACAGAGACCCCAAAAAACGTCAAAAACACCCCAAACAAGAACGGCATCACCCCCAAAACTCGAAGAAAATCCGCCAAAACCATAGATCCACCAGAAAACCACCCTAAACCTACCTGATCTTCTCCAAAACCCACAATCCACTCCTATTTAACATAATGACAAACAAGAACACAACAAAACCTAATGGAGACCCAAAAACACGTCAAAAACACCCCAAAAAATATCGGCATCACCCCCAAAACTGGAAGAAAATACGCCAAAACCATAGATCCACCCCAAAACCACCCGAAACTACCTGATGTTCTCCAAAACCCACAATTTACACTTTTCCAACATAATGACCAACGAGAACCCAACAAAACCAAACAGAGACCCCAAAACACGTCAAAAACAACACAAAAAAGAACAGGATCACGCCAAAAAATAGAAGAAAACCCCAAATACCATAGATCCACCCCAAAACCACCCTAAACCTTCCTGATGTTCTCCAAAACCCACAATTTACCCTTTTCCAACACGATGACAAACGAGAACCCAACAAAACCCAACAGAGACCCCAAAAAACGTCCAAAACACCGCAAAAATAAACAGGATCATGCCAAAAATTAGAAGAAAACCCCAAATACCATAGATCGACCCCAAAGACACCCTAAACCTACCTGATGTTCTCCAAAACCCACAATTTACACTTTTTCACCATGATGACGAACAAGAACCAAACTAAAACACAAAGGAGAACCCAGAACACGTCAAAAACACAACTAAATAAAACGAGATAACCCCCAAAACTGAAAGAAAATACCCCAAAATCATAGATCCACCCCAAAACCACACTAAAACTACCTGATCTTCTCCAAAACCCACAATTTACACTTTTCCACCATGATGACCAACGAGAACCCAACAAAACCAAACAGAGACCCCAAAACACGTCAAAAACAACACAAAAAAGAACAGGATCACGCCAAAAAATAGAAGAAAACCCCAAATACAATAGATCCACCCCAAAACCACCCTAAACCTTCCTGATGTTCTCCAAAACCCACAATTTACCCTTTTCCAACACGATGACAAACGAGAACCCAACAAAACCCAACAGAGACCCCAAAAAACGTCAAAAACACCCCAAACAAGAACGGCATCACCCCCAAAACTCGAAGAAAATCCGCCAAAACCATAGATCCACCCCAAAACCACCCGAAACCTACCTGATGTTCTCCAAAACCCACAATCCACTCCTATTTAACATAATGACAAACAAGAACCCAACAAAACCTAATGGAGACCCCAAAACACGTCAAAAACACCCCAAACAAGAACGGCATCACCCCCAAAACTCGAAGAAAATCCGCCAAAACCATAGATCCACCCCAAAACCACCCTAAACCTACCTGATGTTCTCCAAAACCCACAATTTACCCTTTTCCAACACGATGACAAACGAGAACCCAACAAAACCCAACAGAGACCCCAAAAAACGTCAAAAACACCCCAAACAAGAACGGCATCACCCCCAAAACTCGAAGAAAATCCGCCAAAACCATAGATCCACCCCAAAACCACCCTAAACCTACCTGATCTTCTCCAAAACCCACAATCCACTCCTATTTAACATAATGACAAACAAGAACACAACAAAACCTAATGGAGACCCCAAAACACGTCAAAAACACCCCAACAAATATCGGCATCACCCCAAAACTGGAAGAAAATACGCCAAAACCATAGATCAAACCCAAAACCACTCTAAACCTACCTGATGTTCTCCAAAACCCACAATTTACCCTTTTCCAACACGATGACAAACGAGAACCCAACAAAACCCAACAGAGACCCCAAAAAACGTCAAAAACACCCCAAACAAGAACGGCATCACCCCCAAAATTGGAAGAAAATACGCCAAAACCATAGATCCACCCCAAAACCACCCTAAACCTACCTGATCTTCTCCAAAACCCACAATCCACTCCTATTTAACATAATGACCAACAAGAACACAACAAAACCCAACGGAGACCCCAAAACACGTCCTAAACACCGCAAAAATAAACAGGATCATGCCAAAAATTAGAAGAAAACCCCAAATACCATAGATCGACCCCAAAGACACCCTAAACCTACCTGATGTTCTCCAAAACCCACAATTTACCCTTTTCCACCATAATGACCAACGAGAACCCAACTAAACCAAACAGAGACCCCAAAAAACGTCAAAAACACCCCAAACAAGAACGGCATCACCCCCAAAACTGGAAGAAAATCCCCCAAAACCATAGTTACTCGCCAAAACCACCCTAAACCTACCTGATGTTCTCCAAAACCCACAATTTACCCTTTTCCAACACGATGACAAACGAGAACCCAACAAAACCCAACAGAGACCTCAAAAAACGTCAAAAACACCCCAAACAAGAACGGCATCACCCCCAAAATTGGAAGAAAACCCCAAATACCATAGATCCACCCCAAAGACACCCTAAACCTACCTGATATTCTACAAAACCCACAATTTACACTTTTCCACCATGATGACCAACGAGAACCCAACAAAACCAAACAGAGACCACAAAAACATTAAAAAAAAAAAAACAAACAAAAATGGCATCACCCCCAAAACTGGAAGAAAATCCCCCAAAACCATAGATCCACCCCAAAACCACCCTAAACCTACCTGATGTTCTCCAAAACCCACAATTTACCCTTTTCCAACACGATGACAAACGAGAACCCAACAAAACCCAACAGAGACCCCAAAAAACGTCAAAAACACCCCAAACAAGAACGGCATCACCCCCAAAACTCGAAGAAAATCCGCCAAAACCATAGATCCACCCCAAAACCACCCTAAACCTACCTGATCTTCTCCAAAACCCACAATCCACTCCTATTTAACATAATGACAAACAAGAACCCAACAAAACATAATGGAGACCCCAAAACACGTCAAAAACACCCCAACAAATATCGGCATCACCCCCAAAACTGGAAGAAAATACGCCAAAACCATAGATCCACCCCAAAACCACCCGAAACCTACCTGATGTTCTCCAAAACCCACAATTTACAATTTTCGACCATAATGACCAACGAGAACACAACAAAACCCAACGGAGACCCCAAAACACGTCAAAAACACCCCAAACAAGAACGGCATCACCCCCAAAATTGGAAGAAAATACGCCAAAACAATAGATCCACCCCAAAACCACCCTAAACCTACCTGATGTTCTCCAAAACCCACAATTTACACTTTTCCACCATGATGACCAACGAGAACCCAACAAAACCAAACAGAGACCCCAAAACACGTCAAAAACAACACAAAAAAGAACAGGATCACGCCAAAAAATAGAAGAAAACCCCAAATACCATAGATCCACCCCAAAACCACCCTAAACCTTCCTGATGTTCTCCAAAACCCACAATTTACCCTTTTCCAACACGATGACAAACGAGAACCCAACAAAACCCAACAGAGACCCCAAAAAACGTCAAAAACACCCCAAACAAGAACGGCATCACCCCCAAAACTCGAAGAAAATCCGCCAAAACCATAGATCCACCCCAAAACCACCCGAAACCTACCTGATGTTCTCCAAAACCCACAATCCACTCCTATTTAACATAATGACAAACAAGAACCCAACAAAACCTAATGGAGACCCCAAAACACGTCAAAAACACCCCAACAAATATCGGCATCACCCCCAAAACTCGAAGAAAATCCGCCAAAACCATAGATCCACCCCAAAACCACCCTAAACCTACCTGATCTTCTCCAAAACCCACAATCCACTCCTATTTAACATAATGACAAACAAGAACACAACAAAACCTAATGGAGACCCAAAAACACGTCAAAAACACCCCAAAAAATATCGGCATCACCCCCAAAACTGGAAGAAAATACGCCAAAACCATAGATCCACCCCAAAACCACCCTAAACCTACCTGATCTTCTCCAAAACCCACAATCCACTCCTATTTAACATAATGACAAACAAGAACACAACAAAACCTAATGGAGACCCCAAAACACGTCAAAAACACCCCAACAAATATCGGCATCACCCCCAAAACTGGAAGAAAATACGCCAAAACCATAGATCAAACCCAAAACCACTCTAAACCTACCTGATGTTCTCCAAAACCCACAATTTACCCTTTTCCAACACGATGACAAACGAGAACCCAACAAAACCCAACAGAGACCCCAAAAAACGTCAAAAACACCCCAAACAAGAACGGCATCACCCCCAAAATTGGAAGAAAATACGCCTAAACCATAGATCCACCCCAAAACCACCCTAAACCTACCTGATCTTCTCCAAAACCCACAATCCACTCCTATTTAACATAATGACCAACAAGAACACAACAAAACCCAACGGAGACCCCAAAACACGTCCTAAACACCGCAAAAATAAACAGGATCATGCCAAAAATTAGAAGAAAACCCCAAATACCATAGATCGACCCCAAAGACACCCTAAACCTACCTGATGTTCTCCAAAACCCACAATTTACCCTTTTCCACCATAATGACCAACGAGAACCCAACTAAACCAAACAGAGACCCCAAAAAACGTCAAAAACACCCCAAACAAGAACGGCATCACCCCCAAAACTGGAAGAAAATCCCCCAAAACAATAGTTACTCGCCAAAACCACCCTAAACCTACCTGATGTTCTCCAAAACCCACAATTTACCCTTTTCCAACACGATGACAAACGAGAACCCAACAAAACCCAACAGAGACCTCAAAAAACGTCAAAAACACCCCAAACAAGAACGGCATCACCCCCAAAATTGGAAGAAAACCCCAAATACCATAGATCCACCCCAAAGACACCCTAAACCTACCTGATATTCTACAAAACCCACAATTTAAACTTTTCCACCATGATGACCAACGAGAACCCAACAAAACCAAACAGAGACCACAAAAACATTAAAAAAAAAAAACAAACAAAAATGGCATCACCCCCAAAACTGGAAGAAAATCCCCCAAAACCATAGATCCACCCCAAAACCACCCTAAACCTACCTGATGTTCTCCAAAACCCACAATTTACCCTTTTCCACCATGATGACCAACGAGAACCCAACAAAACCAAACAGAGACCCCAAAACACGTCAAAAACAACACAAAAAAGAACAGGATCACGCCAAAAAATAGAAGAAAACCCCAAATACCATAGATCCACCCCAAAACCACCCTAAACCTTCCTGATGTTCTCCAAAACCCACAATTTACCCTTTTCCAACACGATGACAAACGAGAACCCAACAAAACCCAACAGAGACCCCAAAAAACGTCAAAAACACCCCAAACAAGAACGGCATCACCCCCAAAACTCGAAGAAAATCCGCCAAAACCATAGATCCACCCCAAAACCACCCGAAACCTACCTGATGTTCTCCAAAACCCACAATCCACTCCTATTTAACATAATGACAAACAAGAACCCAACAAAACCTAATGGAGACCCCAAAACACGTCAAAAACACCCCAACAAATATCGGCATCACCCCCAAAACTCGAAGAAAATCCGCCAAAACCATAGATCCACCCCAAAACCACCCTAAACCTACCTGATCTTCTCCAAAACCCACAATCCACTCCTATTTAACATAATGACAAACAAGAACACAACAAAACCTAATGGAGACCCAAAAACACGTCAAAAACACCCCAAAAAATATCGGCATCACCCCCAAAACTGGAAGAAAATACGCCAAAACCATAGATCCACCCCAAAACCACCCTAAACCTACCTGATCTTCTCCAAAACCCACAATCCACTCCTATTTAACATAATGACAAACAAGAACACAACAAAACCTAATGGAGACCCCAAAACACGTCAAAAACACCCCAACAAATATCGGCATCACCCCCAAAACTGGAAGAAAATACGCCAAAACCATAGATCAAACCCAAAACCTCTCTAAACCTACCTGATGTTCTCCAAAACCCACAATTTACCCTTTTCCAACACGATGACAAACGAGAACCCAACAAAACCCAACAGAGACCCCAAAAAACGTCAAAAACACCCCAAACAAGAACGGCATCACCCCCAAAATTGGAAGAAAATACGCCAAAACCATAGATCCACCCCAAAACCACCCTCTGATCTTCTCCAAAACCCACAATCCACTCCTATTTAACATAATGACCAACAAGAACACAACAAACCCAACGGAGACCCCAAAAACACGTCCTAAACACCGCAAAAATAAACAGGATCATGCCAAAAATTAGAAGAAAACCCCAAATACCATAGATCGACCCCAAAGACACCCTAAACCTACCTGATGTTCTCCAAAACCCACAATTTACCCTTTTCCACCATAATGACCAACGAGAACCCAACTAAACCAAACAGAGACCCCAAAAAACGTCAAAAACACCCCAAACAAGAACGGCATCACCCCCAAAACTGGAAGAAAATCCCCCAAAACCATAGTTACTCGCCAAAACCACCCTAACCTACCTGATGTTCTCCAAAACCCACAATTTACCCTTTTCCAACACGATGACAAAACGAGAACCCAACAAAACCCAACAGAGACCTCAAAAAACGTCAAAAACACCCCAAACAAGAACGGCATCACCCCCAAAATTGGAAGAAAACCCCAAATACCATAGATCCACCCCAAAGACACCCTAAACCTACCTGATATTCTACAAAACCCACAATTTACACTTTTCCACCATGATGACCAACGAGAACCCAACAAAACCAAACAGAGACCACAAAAACATTAAAAAAAAAAACAAACAAAAATGGCATCACCCCCAAACTGGAAGAAAATCCCCCAAAACCATAGATCCACCCCAAAACCACCCTAAACCTACCTGATGTTCTCCAAAACCCACAATTTACCCTTTTCCACCATAATGACCAACGAGAACACAACAAAACCCAACAGAGAACCCAAAAAACGTCAAAAACACCCCAAACAAGAACGGCATCACCCCCAAAACTCGAAGAAAATCCGCCAAAACCATAGATCCACCCCAAAACCACCCTAAACCTACCTGATCTTCTCCAAACCACAATCCACTCCTATTTAACATAATGACAAACAAGAACACAACAAAACATAATGGAGACACCATAAAACACGTCAAAAACACCCCAACAAATATCGGCATCACCCCCAAAACTGGAAGAAAATACGCCAAAACCATAGATCCACCCCAAAACCACCCCGAAACCTACCTGATGTTCTCCAAAACCCACAATTTACAATTTTCGACCATAATGACCAACGAGAACACAACAAAACCCAACGGAGACCCCAAAACACGTCAAAAACACCCCAAACAAGAACGGCATCACCCCCAAAATTGGAAGAAAATCCCCTAAAACCATTGATCCACCCTAAAACCACCCGAAACCTACCTGATGTTCTCCTAATCCCAAAGCACACTCCCAACCACCATAAAACACATTAGGAACTCAACGAAACGCAACGGAAACCCCAAAACACTTCAAAATCACACGAAGAAAGGAAAGGATCACTCTCCAAAATAGAAGAAAACCCCAAATACCATGAATCCAGGCGAAAAGTCCCCCTAAACCTACCTGAAGTTCTCCAAAACCAGCAATTTACCCTTTTCCAACATGATGACCACGGAAAACCAAACGAAACCCAACGGAGACCCCAAAACACATCAAAAACACGACAAAAATCAACCCAGATACTAAAAAAAAAATAATAATAATAAAAAAAAATGCCAGGATTAAACCTAAAAAAACCCTTAAACCTACCTGATGTTCTGCAAAACCCACAATCCACTCCTATTTAATATAATGACAACAAGAACCCAACAAAACCCAACGGAGACCCCAAAAACGTCAAAAACACCCCAAACAAGAACGGCATCACCCCCAAAACTCGAAGAAAATCCGCCAAAACCATAGATCCACCCCAAAACCACCCTAAACCTACCTGATGTTCTCCAAAACCCACAATTTACCCTTTTCCAACACGATGACAAACGAGAACCCAACAAAACCCAACAGAGACCTCAAAAAACGTCAAAACACCCCAAACAAGAACGGCATCACCCCAAAATTGGAAGAAAACCCAAATACCATAGATCCACCCCAAGGACACCCTAAACCTACCTGATGTTCTCCTAATCCCAAAGCACACTCCCAACCACCATAAAACGCATTAGGAACTCAACGAAACGCAACGGAAACCCCAAAACACTTCAAAATCACACGAAGAAAGGAGAGGATCACTCTCCAAAATAGAAGAAAACCCCAAATACCATGAATCCACTCGAAAAGTCCCCCTAAACCTACCTGAAGTTCTCCAAAACCCACAATTTACCCTTTTACAACACGATGACCATGGAAAACCAAATGAAACACAACGGAGACCCCAAAACACGTCAAAACAACACAAAAACTCCAGGATCATCCCCCCCCCCCCAAAAAAAAAAAAAAAAAAAAAAAACTGAGTACCATATATCCACCCCAAAACCACCCTAAACCTACCTGATATTCTACAAAACCCACAATTTACACTTTTCCACCATGATGACCAACGAGAACCAAACAAAACCAAACAGAGACCCCAAAACATTAAAAAACACCCCAAACAAAAATGGCATCAACCCCAAAATTGGAAGAAAATCCCGCAAAACCATAGATCCACCCCAAAACCACCCTAAACCTACCTGATGTTCTCCAAGACCGACAATTTACACTTTTCCACCATAATGACCAACGAGAACCCAACAAAACCCAACAGAGACCCCAAAAAACGTCAAAAACACCCCAAACAAGAACGGCATCACCCCCAAAACTCGAAGAAAATCCGCCAAAACCATAGATCCACTCCAAAACCACCCTAAACCTACCTGATCTTCTCCAAAACCCACAATCCACTCCTATTTAACATAATGACAAACAAGAACCCAACAAAACATAATGGAGACCCCAAAACACGTCAAAAACACCCCAACAAATATCGGCATAACCCCCAAAACTGGAAGAAAATACGCCAAAACCATAGATCCACCCCAAAACCACCCGAAACCTACCTGATGTTCTCCAAAACCCACAATTTACCCTTTTCCACCATAATGACCAACGAGAACCCAACAAAACCAAACAGAGACGCCAAAACACGTCAAAAACAACACAAAAAAAAAAACAGGATCACGCCAAAAAATAGAAGAAAACCCCAAATACCATAGATCCACCCTAAAACCACCCTAAACCTTCCCTGATGTTCTCCAAAACCCACAATTTACCCTTTTCCAACACGATGACCAACGAGAACCCAACAAAACCCAACAGAGACCCCAAAAAACGTCAAAAACACCCCAAACAAAAACGGCATCACCCCCAAAACTCGAAGAAAATCCGCCAAAACCATAGATCCACCCCCAAACCACCCTAAACCTACCTGATGTTCTCCAAAACCCACAATCCACTCCTATATAACCATAAAGACAAACAAGAACCCAACAAAACCTAATGGAGACCCCAAAACACGTCAAAAACAACACAAAAAGAACAGGATCACGCCAAAAAATAGAAGAAAACCACAAATACCATAGATCCACCCTAAAACCACCCGAAACCTTCCTGATGTTCTCCAAAACCCACAATTTACCCTTTTCCAACACGATGACCAACGAGAACCCAACAAAACCCAACAGAGACCCCAAAAAACGTCAAAAACACCCCAAACAAGAACGGCATCACCGCCAAAATTGGAAGAAAATAACGCCAAAACCATAGATCCACCCAAAACCACCCTACACCTACCTGATGTTCTCCAAAACCCACAATCCACTCCTATTTAACATAATGACAAACAAGAACACAACAAAACCTAATGGAGATGCCAAAACACGTCAAAAACACCCCAACAAAAATCGGCATCACCCCAAAACTCGAAGAAAATCCGCCAAAACCATAGATCCACCCCAAAACCACCCTAAACCTACCTGATCTTCTCCAAAACCCACAATTTACCCCTTTTCCCACCATAATGACCAACGAGAACCCAACAAAACCAAACAGAGACGCCAAAACACGTCAAAAACAA